>NC_057807.1:21997157-22081571 GCF_018294505.1 Triticum aestivum | reverse complement strand
CAGTGGGGTGACAAACTGCGCCGACTGGCGACGCGCAGCCTCCTCGGCTCACTGCCTTGCTGCGGTGGCGGCTTCGGCCTCCTCTAGTTTTTTCTGGGTGGAGGCCGCCGCCTTCTCGGCCTCCGCCTTCTCCAGGTGGTCGGCCTCATCCTCAGCGCGCTTCTCCCGCGCATTTCGCTCTATCACCTCCTGGAGGTCGGCGGCGGGGTCAATCCGCCGAGCATTGGCAGACGTCTCCGCCGACCCCATGACGGAGGGGGCGATGACTCTCTCAAGGGAAAGGGGAGCCCTGAAGTAAAAAGGGGAATCAAAAGGAGAAAAACTCGGGCGAGAGTTACCGAGGGAAAATAAGGACAAAGAAGGAAACACTTACGCGGAGACCAGCGGCGGCCTCTTCACTTCCTTGCGGAAGCGGATGGCCCTCGCGGCCGCCTCTTCCCGCCTGGTCGCGGCGGCCGCCCCCTTGAGCCTCTTCGGATTGCCGCCGAACGAACTCGGCCCTAGCTGGCGCCTCTTCAAGCCGCCTTGGCCAGCCAGGCCGGCGGAGGCACCCGCGCCCGATGAGCCGACCCTCGGCCGGTGGCGCGGGGCGACTTCCCTTTTGGCGTCGGCGTCGAGCCAGTCGGCGAATGTAGCCGAGGGCTCGAGGCCGTCTCCCGCTCCTCCCCCCCCCCACCTTTGGCGTCGGCTTCCATCGCCGCCGCCCCCAAGTCGGGGTCGTCAACGTTGCTCTCCGCTCAGTCGGGGACGAACTCGCGGGGCGGTCTTGTGACGCCGGCCGCGGGCTGCATAAGGGGGTTCTAATTCAGAGAAACCAATGAAAAATCGGAAGTCGGAGTCGGCTATGAAGAAAACAAAGCAATAAAGAGATGCGACTTACCACTGGAGGGGGGTTGGCGCGCGAGTACGGCTCCTTGCCGAACTGCCAGTCCTCCCCGAACACGCAGTTCGCGATGTGGTTCACCATGTTTGCCACCTCTGCGCGGGGCATTTCCTTGGTGCTCATCCACCTCAGGTCCCGGTGGTCACTCATCTGACTGATCAGATGAGGCCCGCCTTGAAGAGGGAGGACTCGGCGCACCACAAAGGCGGCCAGCAAGTCGGCCCCAACAAGGCCCTCCGGCTGCATCAGAACTCGGAGCCGCGCCACGGCGGCGGCTCCGGCGGGGGTTAACGTCTTGGCTCGATGGGACCAGCTGGGAAGCCTCCCAGCCGGTGCGCCGGCTTCGTAGGGCGGCAGATTGACACAATCCCCGTCAGGGGCGACGCTCTTCACGTAGAAGTACGACCGCTGTCACATCTTCACCGACTTGATCAATGCGATGGCGGGGAACGGGTTGTCGGTCGTCGACCGCCGCAACACGATGAAGGCGCCGCATTGAGCCAGCACGCCGATGACGTGCGTGCCAAGCTTGGAAGAGAAGAATTCTCCCCACAACTCGATGGTAGGGAGGACGCCAAGGAAGCCTTCGCACAGAGTGGCGAAGGCGGACAGCAGCACCACCGTGTTTGGGGTAAGGTGGTGCGGCTGGATCCCGTGAAACTCCAGAAAGGCGCGGAAGAAGCCGCTCACCGGCAGCCCCAGGCCGCGCATGAGGTGCAAGCGGAAGATGACCCGCTCGCCCTCCTTTGGCGCCGACCGAATCTCCCCCTCCGGTGCAGCGCGGGCGCGCACGAGGTCTGCGCCGGGGAGCCGGCGCGTCCGGTGGAGGAACTCGATATGCTCCTCGTCCACTTCAGAGCCGTCCCACACACCGGAGCGCATGGCGGGGGCCGCGGCGGAGGATGAGCTCATCGCCGTTGGTGTGGTGTGTTCTTGCTCAACGGCGGCGAAAGGAGGGAGAGGAGGCAAGAGGAGGCGGGAGGAGCGGGGAAGAAGGGCGCGCGTGCTTTGCCGCTCCGCTCCCCCCCCCCCGCCTACTTATAGCCCTGTGGGCTGAGAAGCCGAGGGGGCGGGTGTGGGGTTAACTGCGCACAGGACCCCACGCCCCCCCACAATTTACCCCACGAAGTTACTGCGCGCAGTAACGACGTGGGAAAACCAACCGTCCGCACGGCCGCAACGGATCTGTTCGCGTGCCGAGGCACGGTAGTGGCAGGCCCTGCCTAACGGCCCGTCACGTCGCGCCCGTGGGCAGGCAGACTATCCTCGCCACATGGCGCCACGCAATAGGACCGCGCTGGTGGCCACGGGGAAGCGTATCAGGCACGCCGCCTGGTCTCCCGCCACGACTTTCAAGCTCTTTGTGAGGCTCCGCAGCCCTCCGCAAATCCGACTTTGGATAGTCGGCTCGAAGGAAGACGGCTAAACTATTGAAGCCCCATGATGCAGTGTCCGCGGAGCCTCACCAGCTTCGGGGACTACTGTCGGAGTAATGGGCCACGGGTAGGCCAACCCGAGCTCCAAAGCCTTTCAAGACATCGGGGCAGGCCGCGCCCCTCATGCCGAGTCCCAGGGACGACTCCAAGATATGCCGAGTCCCCGGGACGACTCCATGATAAGCCGAGTCCCAGACGGCGACTCCAACACAAGCCGACTCCTGGCCGGCGACCTCCAGAGAGGCCTGCTATGGAGAGTCGGCCCGCGACTCCACCCTCGTCTCGAAGGGCGAGGCGGGGTACGGCCGCGGCATGGCCGTCCCATCCCCCTGCTTACGAAGGGCCGGCATGGCTACAGTGAGTCGTATCGCTGGAGTTCTCCGGCGAGGAGCGGCACTGTTGCCATGCCTGCCCTGACCTCAGCCACAGTACGCAGCGCACTGTGTCCACGACGCCAGCCTGTACGACCCAAGGGCGGCGGGGCCACCCGTCAGTGGGTGGACCGAAGACGGCATAAGCGCCTTGGAGACGGACCCGTGGGAGACGGCCCCCTGGAGTCGGCTGACCCCTCCCCCGGGCCCCACACTCCATTAACCAGACAAGATGGGGAATGACGACAGTGAACGCACACCGGACGGCGGCGTTGTTGCCATGACCACATGACCAAGCCAGCGTCATCAGGAGTGCCGCTACAGTATCGAGCCTGTCTGCGGGGCCTACCAATCGGCGGGCCCCAGAAGTTGGTGGGAAGGACGACGGCCTGAGAGACAGACGGCTGGAACCCGCGCCCAGCCGGATTACTATTGTACCCCCGGGGGGTAGGCCTATATAAACCCCTCGGGAAGCCCCTACAAAGGGTTCGGACCCATATAGAGATAGACTTGATAGCACAGGGAGGAGAGAGCTAGCCTTGCCCTCTCCTACCTCCAGAAACAGCTCCAGGAGCACCATTGTAACCACTTTGTCATAGTGACCATGCGGAGACCCCGCAGAGCAGCAGTAGGGGTGTTATCTCCTAGGAGAGCCCTGAAGCTGGGTAAGTTCCGCCGGCGTGCATGTCTTCGCCTCATCCCGCTTCCAGGCACCGGCGACGTTCTACTCGCTCCCACCATGATAAGCCATCCTTTGGCATATGTCGTACCCAACCCCCGACAACCGGAAACCACAATACATGTGTGAATACATAGACCACAACATGTCCCTAGTAAGCCTCTAGTTGACTAGCTCATTGATCAATAGATGGTTACGGTTTCCTGACCATGGACATTGGATGTCGTTGATAACGGGATCACATCATTAGGAGAATGATGTGATGGACAAGACCCAATCCTAAGCCTAGCACAAGATTGTGTAGTTCGTATGCTAAAGCTTTTCTAAATGTCAAGTATCTTTTCCTTAGACCATGAGATTGTGCAACTCCCGGATACCGTGGGAATGCTTTGGGTGTGCCAAACATCACAACGTAACTGGGTGACTATAAAGGTGCACTACGGGTATTTCTGAAAGTGTCTGTTGGGTTGGCACGAATCGAGACTGGGATTTGTCACTCCGTGTGACGGAGAGGTATCTCTGGGCCCACTCGGTAGGACATCATCATAATGTGCACAATGTGATCAAGGAGTTGATCACGGGATGATGTGTTACGGAATGAGTAAAGAGACTTGCTGGTAACGAGATTGAACAAGGTATCGGCATACCGACGATTAAATCTCGGGCAAGTACTATACCGCTAGGCAAAGGGAATTGTATACCGGATTGATTGAATCCTTGACATCATGGTTCATTCGATGAGATCATCGTGGAACATGTGGGAGCCAACATGGGTATCCAGATCCCGCTGTTGGTTATTGGCCGGAGAGTTGTCTCGGTCATGTCTGCATGGTTCCCGAACCCGTAGGGTCTACACACTTAAGGTTCGATGACGCTAGGGTTATAGGGAATAGATATACGTGGTTACCGAATGTTGTTCGGAGTCCCGGATGAGATCCCGGACGTCACGAGGAGTTCCGGAATGGTCCGAAGGTAAAGATTTATATATGGGAAGTCCTGTTTTGGTCACCGGAAAAGTTTCGGGTGCTATCGGTAACGTACCGGGACCACCGGGAAGGTCCCGGGGGTCCACCAGGTGGGGCCACCGGCCCCAGAGGGCTGCATGGGCCAAGTGTGGGAGGGGACCAGCCCAAGGTGGGCTGGTGCGCCCCCCCCCCCCACCAGGGCCCAAGGCGCCTAGGGTTTGGGGAGGGGGCGCCTCCACCTTACTTGTGGGGCAAGTTTCCCCCTCTCCCCCCCTTGGCCGCACCCTAGATGGGTATTTGGGGCTGCCGTCACCCCTAGGGAGGGAACCCTAGATGGGGGCGCAGCCCCCCCTCTCCCCCTATATATACTTGAGGTATGGGGGCTGCCCAACACATGATTTGATCTCCCTCCTGGTGCAGCCCTACCTCTCTCCCTCCTCATATCTCGCGGTGCTTGGCGAAGCCCTGCTGGAATACCACGCTCCTCCATCACCACCACGCAGTTGTGCTGCTGCTAGACGGAGTCTTCCCCAACCTCTCCCTCTCTCCTTGCTGGATCAAGGCATGGGAGACGTCACCGGGCTGCATGTGTGTTGAACGCGGAGGTGCCATCCGTTCGGCACTAGGATCTCCGATGATTTGGATCACGACGAGTACGACTCCCTCAACCCCGTTCTCTTGAACGCTTCCACTTAGCGATCTACAAGGGTATGTAGATGCACTCCCCTCTCTCTCGTTGCTAGTCTCTCCATAGATAGATGTTGGTGACTCGTAGGAAAATTTTTAATTTCTGCTACGTTCCCCAACAGTGGTATCAGAGCTAGGTCTATTGCGTAGATTCTATGCACAAGTAGAACACAAGTTGTTGTGGGCATTAATTTATGTTCAATTTGCTTACCGTTACTAGTCTTATCTTGATTCAGCGGCATTGTGGGATGAAGCGGCCCGGACCGACCTTACACGTACTCTTACGTGAGACCGGTTCCACCGACTGACATGCACTAGTTGCATAAGGTGGCTAGTGGGTGCCAGTCTCTCCCACTTTAGTCGGATCGGATTCGATGAAAAGGGTCCTTCTGAAGGGTAAATAGCAATTGGCATATCACGTTGTGGCTTTTGCGTAGGTAAGAAACGTTCTTGCTAGAAACCCATAGCAGCCACGTAAAACATGCAAACAACAATTAGAGGACGTCTAACTTGTTTTTGTAGGGTATGCTATGTGATGTGATATGGCCAAAAAGAATGTGATGAATGATATGTGATGTATGAAATTGATCATGTTCTTGTAATAGGAATCACGACTTGCATGTCGATGAGTATGACAACCGGCAGGAGCCATAGGAGTTGTCTTAATTTATTGTATGACCTGCGTGTCATTGAACAATGTCATGTAATTACTTTACTTTATTGCTAACCGTTAGACATAGTAGTAGAAGTAATAGTTAGCGAGACAACTTCATGGAGACACGATGATGGAGATCATGGTGTCATGCCGGTGACGATGATGATCATGGAGCCCCGAAGATGGAGATCAAAAGGAGCAAAATGATATTGGCCATATCATGTCACTATTTTATTGCATGTGATGTTTATCATGTTTATACATCTTATTTCCTTAGAACGACGGTAGTAAATAAGATGATCCCTCATAATAATTTCAAGAAAGTGTTCCCCCTAACTGTGCACCTTGCGAAAGTTCGTTGTTTCGAAGCACCACATGATGATCGGGTGTGATAGATTCTAACGTTCACATACAACGGGTGTAAGCCAGATTTACACACGCGAAACACTTAGGTTAACTTGACGAGTCTAGCATGTACAGACATGGCCTCGGAACACAAAAGACCGAAAGGTCGAACATGCGTCGTATAGTGGATATGATCAACATGAATATGTTCACCGATGATGACTGGTCCGTCTCACGTGATGATCGGACACGGCCTAGTTGACTCGGATCATGTATCACTTAGATGACTAGAGGGATGTCTATCTGAGCGGGAGTTCATTAGATGAACTTAATTATCCTAAACATAGTCAAAAGGTCTTTGCAAATTATGTCGTAGCTCGCATTTTAGTTCTACTATTTTAGATATGTTCCTAGAGAAAATATAGTTGAAAGTTGATAGTAGAAATTATGCGGACTGGGTCCGTAAACTGAGGATTGTCCTCATTGTTGCGCAGAAGGCTTATGTCCTTAATGCACCACTCGGTGTGCTGAACCTCGAACGTCGTCCGCGGATGTTGCAAACATCTGACATACACGTTTTGATGACTACGTGATAGTTCAGTAATGTTAAAAGGTTTAGAATTGAGGCGCTAAAGACGCTTTAGAAACGTCGCGGAACATATGAGATGTTCCAAGGGCTGAAATTGGGATTTCAGGCTCGTGCCCACGTCAAGAGGTATAAGACCTCTGACGAGTTTCTTAGCCTACAAACTAAGGGAGAAAAGCTCAATCGTTGAGCTTGTACTCAGTTTGTCTGGGTACAACAATCACTTGAATCGAGTGGGAGTTAATCTTCCAGATGAGATAGTGATGTTTCTCCAAAGTCATTGCCACCAAGCTACTAGAGCTTCGTGATGAACTATAACATATCAGGGATAGATATGATGATCCTTGAGATATTCGCGATGTTTGACACCACGAAAGTAGAAGTCAAGTAAGGAGCATCAATTGTTGATGGTTAGTAAAACCATTAGTTTGAAGAAGGGCAAGGGCAAGAAGGGATACTTCATGAAACGGCAAAACAGTTGCTGCTCTAGAGAAGAAACCCAAGGTTGAACCCAAACCCGAGACTAAGTGCTTCTGTAATATGAGGGAACGATCACCAAAGCAGAACCACCCTAGATACTTGGTAGATAAGAAGGCAGGTAAGGTTAACAGAAGTATATTGGATATACATTGAATTAAATGTGTACTTTGCTAGCACTCCTAGTAGCACCATGGTAATAGATACCGGTTCGGTTGCTAAGTGTTAGTAACTCGAAATAAAAGGCTACGGAATAAACGGAGACTAGCTAAAAGTGAGCTGACGATGTGTGTTGGAAGTGTTTCCAAGGTTGATGTGATCAAGCATCGCCTGCTCCCTCTACCATCGAGATTGGTGTTAAACCTAAATAATTGTTATTTGGTGTTTGCGTTGAGCATAGACATGATTGGATTATGTCTATCGCAATACGGTTATTCATTTAAGGAGAATAATGGTTAGTCTATTTATTTGAATAATACCTTCAATGGTCTTGCACCTAAAATGAATGGTTTATTCAATCTCGATCGTAGTGATACACATGTTCATGCCAAAAGATATAAGATAGTAATGATAGTACCACTTACTTGTGGCACTGCCATGTAAGTCATATTGGTATAAAACGCATGAAGAAGCTCCATGGTGATGGATCATTGGACTCACTCGTTTTTGAAAAGTTTGAGACATGCGAACCATGTCTATTGGTATGTACGCATGAAGAAACTCCATGCAGATCGATCATTTGGACTCACTTGATTTTGAATCACTTGAGATATGAAAATCATACCACATGGGCAAGATGACTGAAAAGCCTCGTTTTCAGTAAGATGGAACAAGATGGCAACTTATTGGAAGTAACACATTTTTATGTGTGCAGTCCAATGAGGGCCGAGGCATGAAGTGAATATCGTTATGTTCTTACTTCACAGATGATTTGAGTAGATGTTGAGTATATTTACTTGATGAAACACAAGTCTGAATTATTGAAAGGTTCAAGTAATTTCAGAGTGAAGTTGAAGATCTTCGTGACAACAGGATAAAATGTCTGTGATATGATCATAGAGATGGATATCTGAGTTGCGAGTTTGGTACACAATTGAGACATTGTGGAAATTGTTTCACAACTAACACCGCCTGGAACACCATAGTGTGATGGTGTGTCCGAACATCATAGATGCACCCTATTGGATATGGGGCATACCATGATGTCTCTTATCGAATTACCACTATCGTTCATGGGTTAGGCATTAGAGACAACCACATTCACTTTAATAGGGCACCACATAATTCCGTTGAGATGACACCGTATCAACTATGGTTTAGAGAAACCTAAGCTGTCGTTTCTTGAAAGTTTGGGGCTGCGACGCTTATGTGAAAAGGTTTCATCATGATGAGCTTGAACCCAAAGCGGATAAATAAATCTTCACAGGACACCCAAAATAGTTGGGTATACCTCCTATTTCAGATTTGGAAGCAAAAGATTGTTTCTAGAAACGGATCCTTTCTCGAGGAAAGGTTTCTCTCGAAAGAATTGAGTGGGAGGATGGTGGAGACTTGATATGGTTATTGAACCGTCACTACAACTAGTGTGTAGCAGGGCACAGGAAGTTGTTCCTGTGGCACCTACACCAATTGAAGTAGAAGATGATGATAGTAATCATGAAGCTTCGGATCAAGTCACTACCGAACCTCGTGGGACGAAAAGGACGCGTACTGCTTCAGAGTGGTATGGTAATCCTGTCTTGGAGGTCATGTTGCTAGACAACAATGAACCTATGAGCTATGGAGAAGCGATGGTGGGCCCGGATTCCGACAAATGGCTAGAGGCCATAAAATCCGAGAAGAGGATCCATGTATGAGAACAAAGTGTAGACTTTGGAAGAAATACTTGATGGTCTTAAGGCTGTTGGGTACAGATGGATTTTAAAGAAAGACGGACAATGATGGTAAGTATCACCAATAAGAAAGCTCGACTTGTCGTTAAGATGTTTTCCGACAAGTTCAAGGAGTTGACTGCGATGAGACTTTCTCATTCATAGCGATGTTAAGAGTCTATTGGAATTATATTAGCAGTTACTGCATGATTTATGAAATCTTGCAGATAGGATGTCAAAACATTATTTCCTCGATGATATTCTTGAACAAAGGTTGTATGTGATACAACCAGAAGTTTTTGTCAATCCTGAAAGATGCTAACAAGTGTGCAAAGCTCTAGCAATCCTTCTAAGGATTGGAGTAAGCATCTCAGAGTTGGAATATACGCTTTGATGAGATGATCAAAGATTTTGGATTTATACAAAGTTTATGAGAAACTAGTATTTCCAAAGAAGTGAGTGGGAGCACTATAGCATTTCTGATGAGTATATGTTGTTAACATATTGTTGATCGGGAATGATGTAGAATTTCTGGAAAGCATATAGGGTTATTTGAAAAGTGTTTTTCAATGGAAAACCTGGATTAAGCTATTTGAACATTGAGCATCAAGATCTACAAGGATAGATCAAAATGCTTAGTAGTACTTTCAAATGAATACATACCCTGACAAGATTTTGAAGGAGTTCAAAATAGATCAGCAAAGAAGGAGTTCTTTGCTATGTTATATGGTGTGAGTATTGAGTAAGACTCAAGACATGACCACGGCAGAAGAGAGAGAAAGGACGAAGGTCGTCCCCTATGCTTTAGACGTACGCTCTATAGTATGCTATGCTGTGTACCGCACCGGAAGTGTGCCTTGCCATGAGTCAGTCAAGGGGTACAAGAGTGATCCAAGAATGGATCACAGGATAGCGGTCAAACTTATCCTTAGTAACTAGTGGACTAAGGAATTTTCTTGATTATGGAGGTGGTAAAAGAGTTCGTCGTAAAGGGTTACGCCGATGCAAACTTTGACACTAATCCGGATTATTCTGAGTAGTAAACCGGATTCGTATAGTAGAACAGTTATTTGGAATAGCTCCAAATAGAGCATGGTAGCTGCATCTAGGAGACGACATAGAGATTTGCAAAAACACACACGGATCTAAAAGGTTCAGATCCGTTGACTAATAAACTCTCTCACAAGCGAGATATGATCAAACCCCATGGGTGTCGATCCATTACAATCACATAGTGATGTGAACTAGATTACTGACTCTAGTGCAAGTGGGAGACTGTTGGAAATATGCCCTTGAGGCAATAATAAAATGGTTATTATTGTATTTCCTTGTTCATGACAATTTTCCATTATTCATGCTATAATTGTATTGACCGGAAACCGCAATACATGTGTGAATACATAGACCACAACATGTCCCTAGTAAGCCTCTAGTTGACTAGCTCGTTGATCAATAGATGGTTACAGTTTCCTGACCATGGACATTGGATGTCGTTGATAACGGGATCACATCATTAGGAGAATGATGTAATGGACAAGACCCAATCCTAAGCCTAGCACAAGATCGTGTAGTTCGTATGCTAAAGCTTTTCTAAATGTCAAGTATCTTTTCCTTAGACCATGAGATTGTGCAACTCCCGGATACCGTAGGAATGCTTTGGGTGTGCCAAAGGCCACAACGTAACTGGGTGACTATAAAGGTGCACTACAGGTATTTCTGAAAGTGTCTGTTGGGTTGGCACGAATCGAGACTGGGATTTGTCACTCCGTGTGACGGAGAGGTATCTCTGGGCCCACTCGGGAGGACATCATCATAATGTGGACAATGTGATCAAGGAGTTGATCACGGGATGATGTGTTACGGAATGAGTAAAGAGACTTGCCGGTAACGAGATTGAACAAGGTATCGGCATACCGACGATCGAATCTCGGGCAAGTACTATACCACTAGGCAAAGGGAATTGTATACGGGATTGATTGAATCCTTGACATCGTGGTTCGTCCGATGAGATCATCGTGGAACATGTGGGAGCCAACATGGGTATCCAGATCCCGCTATTGGTTATTGGCCGGAGAGTTGTCTCGGTCATGTGTGCATGGTTCCCGAACCCGTAGGGTCTACACACTTAAGGTTCGATGAAGCTAGTGTTATAGGGAATAGATATACGTGGTTACCGAATGTTGTTTGGAGTCCCGGATGAGATCCCGGACATCACGAGGTGTTCCGGAATGGTCCGGAAGTAAAGATTTAGATATGGGAAGTCCTGTTTTGGTCACTGGAAAACTTTTGGGTGCTATCGGTAACGTATCGGGACCACCGGGAGGGTCCCGGGGGTCCACCAGGTGGGGCCACCGGCCCCAGAGGGCTGCATGGGCCAAGTGTGGGAGGGGACCAGCCCCAGGTGGGCTGGTGCCCCCCCCCCCCCACCAGGGCCCAAGGCGCCTAGGGTTTTTGGGGCTGCCGCCACCCCTACGGAGGGAACCCTAGATGGGGGCGCACCCCCCTCTCCCCCTATATATACTTGAGGTATGGGGGCTGCCCAACACATGATTTGATCTCCCTCCTGGCGCAGCCCTACCTCTCTCCCTCCTCATATCTCGCGGTGCTTGGCGAAGCCCTGCTGGAATACCACGCTCCTCCATCACCACCACGCCGTTCTGCTGCTGCTGGACGGAGTCTTCCCCAACCTCTCCCCCTCTCCTTGCTGGATCAAGGCATGGGAGACGTCATCGGGCTGCATGTGTGTTGAACACGGAGGTGCCATCCGTTCGGCACTAGGATCTCTGGTGATTTTGATCACGACGAGTACGACTCCCTCAACCCCGTTCTCTTGAACGCTTCCGCTTAGCGATCTACAAGGGTATGTAGATGCACTCAGCTCTCTCTCGTTGCTAGTCTCTCCATAGATATATCTTGGTGACTCGTAGGAAAATTTTGAATTTCTGCTATGTTCCCCAACATGGCCTTCATTTAAAACAATGTCGAATAGTTTCACAGCTCACGCCACCTTGAGCACCATGGCGTAATGGTGTGTCTGAACGTTGTAACAACACTTTATTGGATATGGTGCAATTTATGATGTCTCATACCGATTTACCACTATCGTTTAGGGGTTATGCATAAGAGACAGTTACATTCACTTTAAACGGGGCACCATCAAAATCCGTTGAGACGACGCCTTATGAACTGTGGTTTGGCAAGAAACCAAAGTTATCGTTTCTTAAAGTTTGGGGCTGCAATGCTTGTGTGAAAAAGCTTCAATCTGATAAGCTCGAACCCAAATCGGAGAAGTGTGTCTTCATAGGATACCCAAAGGAAACTGTTGGGTACACCTTCTATCATAGATCTGAAGGCCAAAATTTTGTTGCTAAGAATGGATCCTTTCTAGAGAAGGAGTTTCTCTCGAAAGAAGTGAGTGGGAGGAAAGTAGAACTTGATGAGGTAATTGTACCTTCTCCATTACTGGAAAGTAGTTCATCACAAAAATCAGTTCCAGTGATTCCTACATCAATAAGTGATGAAGCTAATAATGATGATCATGAAACTTCAGATTAAGTTACTACCGAACCTCATAGGTCTTCCAGAGTAAGATACGCACCAGAGTGGTACGGTAATCCTATTCTAGAATTCATGTTACTAGACCATGATGAACCTATGAACTATGAGGAAGCGATGATGAGCCCAGATTCCGTGAAATGGCTTGAGGCCATGAAATCTGAGATGGGATTCATGTATGAGAACAAAGTATGGACTTTGGTGGACTTGCACTATGATCGGCAAGCCATATAAAATAAATGGATCTTCAAGAGGACACTGATAGTAGTGTTACTATTTACAAAGCTCGACTAGTCGCAAAAGGGTTTTTCGACAAGTTCAAGGTGTTGACTACAATGAGATTTTCTCAACTGTACCGATGCTTAAGTCTGTCTGAATCATGTTGGCAATTGCCGCATTTTATGATTATGAAATTTGGCAGACGGATGTCAAAACTACATTCCTGAATGGATTCCTGGAAGAAGTGTTGTATATGATGCAACCAGAAGGTTTGTCAATTCAAAGGGTGCTAACAAAATGTGCAAGCCCCAGCGATCCATCAATGGACTGGTGCAAGCATCTTGGAGTTGGAATATACGCTTTGATGAGTGGATCATAGCATATGGTTTTATACAGAGTTGTGATGAAGATTGTATTTACAAGAAAGTGAGTGGGAGCTCTATAGCATTTCTAATACTATATGTGGATGACATATTGTTGATTGGAAATGATATAGAATTTCTGGATAGCATAAAGGGACACTTGAATAAAGAGTTTTTCAATGAAAGACCTCGGTGAAGCTGCTTACATATTGGGCATCAAGATCTATAGAGATAGGTCAAGATGCCTGATAAGATTTTTTCAATGAGTAAATACCTTGACAAGTTTTTGAAAGAGTTCAAAATGGATCAGTCAATGAAGAAGTTCTTGTCTGTATTACAAGGTGTAAAGTTGAGTAAGACTCAAAGCCCGACCATGGCAGAAGATAGAAAGAGAATAAAAGTCATTCCCTATGCCACAGTCATAGGTTCTATAAAGTATGCTATGCTATGTACCAAACCTATTGTGTACCTTGCCATGAGTTTGGAAAGGGGGTACAATAGTGATCTAATAGTAGATCACTAGACAGCGGTCAAAATTATCCTTAGTGAGGAATAAGGAAATGTTTCTTAGTGATATGGGTGATAAAGAGTTCGTCGTAAAGAGTTACGTCGATGCAAGCTTTTACACCGATCCAGATGACTCTAAAGTTTCAATCTGGATGCATATTGAAAGTGGGAACAATTAGCTAGAGTACCTCTATGTAGAGCATTGTAGACATAGAATATTTGGAAAATACATACGGCTCTGAATGTGACATACCCGTTGACTAAACTTCTCTCATAAGCAAAACATGATCACACCTTATTACTCTTTGGGTGTTAATCACATAGCGATGTGAACTTGATTATTGACACTAGTAAACCCTTTGGGTGTTTGTCACATGATGATGTGAACTATGGGTGTTAATCACATACAGATGTGAATATTGGTGTTAAATCACATGGTGATGTGAAGTAGATTTTTGACTCTACTGCAAGTGGGAGACTGAAGGAAATATGCTCCAGAGGCAATAATAAAGTTATTATTTATTTCCTTAATTCATGATAAATGTTTATTATTCATGCCAGAATTGTATTAACTAGAAACTTAGTACATGTGTGAATACATAGACAAAAACATATAGTCCCTAGTATGCCTCTATTTGACTAGCTCGTTAATCAAAGATGGTTATGTTTCCTAACCATAGACATGTGTTGTCATTTGATGAACGGGACCACATCATTAGGAGAATGATGTGATGGACATGACCCATCCATTAGCTTAGCATTATGATCGTGTCAGTTTCATTGCTACTGCTTTCTTCATGACTTATACAAGTTCCTCAAACTATGAGATTATGCAACTCCCGAATACCGAAGGAACACTTTGTGTGCTACCAAACGTCACAACGTACATGGGTGATTATAAAGTTGCTCTACGGGTGTCTCCGAAGGTGTTTGTTGGGTTGGCATAGATCAAGATTAGGATTTGTCACTCCGTGTTTCGAAGAGGTATCTCTGGGCCCTCTCAGTAGTGCTCATCACTATAAGCCTTGAAGGCAATGTGACTAATGAGTTAGTTGCGAGATGAAGTATTACAGAACGATTAAAGAGACTTGTCGGTAACGAGATTGCACTAGGTATGCTTATACCAACGATCGAATCTCGCGCAAGTAACATACCGATGACAAAGGGAACAACGTATGTTGTTATACGGTTCGACCAATAAAGATCTTCGTAGAATATGTAGGGGCCAATATGGGCATCTAGGTTCCGCTATTGGTTATTGACCGAAGAGGTGTCTCGGTCATGTCTACATAGTACTCAAACCTGTAGGGTTCGCATGCTTAACGTTCATTGACGATATAGTATTATATGAGTTATGTATGTTGATAGCCGAATAATTTTCGGAGTCCCGGATATCATCACGGACATGACAAGGCACTCCAAAATGGTCCGAAGATAAAGATTTATATATGGGATAATAGTGTTTGGTCTCCGGAAGGGTTCCATAATTCACCGCAAGGGGTTCCAAATGTTTCCCGAAATGTTTGGGCACGAGAACACTTTATTTGGGCCAAAAGGGAAAGCCCACAAGTTTTTTTGGAAAGCGCAAAAGGAAGTTTTGCGGAGTCCAAGGGCCAGATGTCGGGAACCCTGGCGTCTGGCCCTGGAGTCCGAGAAGGACTCTTGCCTTTCGGGTGAAACCGACTTTGTGGAGGCTTTTTCTCCAAGTTTCGACCCCAAGGCTCAACATATAAATAGAGGGGAAGGGCTAGCACAAAAGACATATCAAGAAACACCAAGCCGTGTGCCGGCAACCCCGTCCCCTCTAGTTTATCCTCCGTCATAGTTTCTGTAGTGCTTAGGCGAAGGCCTGCGGAAATTGTTCTTCACCAACACAATCATCAAACCTTCGTGCTGCGAGAACTCATCTACTACTTCGCCCGTCTTGCTGGATCAAGAAGGCGAGGACGTCATCCAGCTGAACGTGTGCGACTACATCAACCGCATTAATAAAGCTTACTCTTTGCGATCTTCAAGGGTATGAAGATACACTCCCCCTCTCGCTGCTATGCATCTCCTTGATAGATCTTGTGTGATCATAGGAAATTTTGAAATTACTACATTCCCCAACAATAAACATCGTAGTTTGGGCCGATTCTAGCCCGTTTCTTGGACAATTACTTAGTTTTGGGGGTCTCGGAGTGAATTCCTCGATTTACGAACCCCGGGTTGCGTTTACGTGTCGGTCATCAACACTCACAGTTTTGGCCAGTTCTGACGCGTTTCGTGGACTATTACTCACTGTTTTGGGGTCCCGAAGTGATTTCCATAATTGTTGAACCCCAAGGTGCGCTTACGTGTCGGCCATCAACACTCACAGTTTTGGAAGATTCTGGCCCGTTTCGTGGACACTCACTGTTTTGGCGTCCCGGAGTGAGTTCCACAGTTAACGAACTGCGAGGTGCGTTTACGTGTCAGTCATCAACACTCACAGTTTTGGCCGATTCTGGCCCATTTCACAGACTATTACTCACCGTTTTGGGTCCGCAAAGTGATCTCCATCGTTGTTGAACCCCATGGTACGCTTACGTGTCGATCATCAACAAGCACAGTTTGGGCCGATTTTAGCTAGTTTCTTGTACTATTACTTAGTTTTGGGGGTCTAGGAGAGATTTTCATGATTGACGAACTCCAGGGTGCGATTACGTGTCGGCCATCAACACTCACAATTTTTTCCAATTCTAGTCCGTTTCGTGCACTATTACACACCGTTTTGGCGTCCCAGGGTGAGTTCCACGATTGACAATCCCGTGGTGCATTTGCGTGTCTGTCATCAACACTCACAGTTTTGGCCAATTCTGACGCGATTCGTGGACTATTACTCACCATTTAGAGGTCCCGAAGTGATTTCCATAGTTGTTGATCACCAAGGTGTGTTTACGTGTCGGTCATCAACACTCACAATTTTGGTCGATTCTGGCCCGTTTCATGGACTATTACTCACTGTTTTGGAGCCCTGGAGTGATTTCCACGATTAATGAATCGTGGGGCGCGTTTACATGTCGGTCATCAACACTCGGTGGTTTTTGTCGATCGTCACGTGTTTCATGGACTATTACTCACTGTTTTGGGGTCCCAAAGCGATTTCCATGGTTGTTGAACCCCAAGGTGCGCTTAAGTGTAGGTCATCAACAATCGCAGTTTGGGTCGATTCTGGCCCGTTTCTTAGACTATTACTTAGTTTTGGGGCTCCTGAAGTGATTTCCACGATTTACGACCCCCGAGGTGCGTTTACGTGTCGGTCATCAACACTCGCAGTTTTGGCTGATTTTGGCCCGTTTCGTGGACTATTACTCACCGTTTTGGGGCCCCAAAGCGATTTCCAAGGTTGTTGAACCCCAAGGTGCGCTTACATTTCGATCATCGATAATCGTAGTTTGGCCAGTTTCTTGCACGATTACTTAGTTTTGGGGGTCCCGGAGTGATTTCCACGATTGATGAACTCCGGGGTGCGTTCACGTGTCGGTCATCAACACTAACAATTTTGGCCGATTCTGGTCCGTTTTGTGTACTATTACTCACTGTTTTGGCGTCCCAGAGCGACTTCCATGATTGACAATCCCCAGGGTGCGTTTACGTGTCCGTCGTCAATACTCGCAGTTTTGGCCAATTTTGACGCGTTTCATGGACTATTACTCACCATCACTACTAGGGAAAAGCCTAGCAGCAGAGCGGGTTTTAAGCCTATCAGTAGCGCCGGGCTACGCGCTACTAATAAGGCGCTACAGCTAACGTGTAGCAGTAGCGCCTGCCATCCCACGCTACTGCTATATATGGATAGCTGCAACGCGCTTCTGTGGACAAAGCTACTGATATTATCTGCAGAGCTTTTTGTAGGGCAGCGCTACTGGTAAGGCGGCGCTACTGCTAACTTTTGCCTATCGCTACTACTAGTTTTATTAGTTTTTTTCCTGCATATTTGTTTTGTATTTGAATAGGCTTTATACAAATGTAATCATAGCATATACATACAACTAGTCTCATCAAATCATGTCATCATCATAATCATCATCCAACACAAAGTGGTCTCTCATCATCATCTTGAAAATAGCAATACAAGTCTCGATTACTTGCAAATACATTCTCATTCATCTAAACAATGATATACGCGAGAAGAGCTATCACTTTGAGTGAGAGCGGAACTATGCAGTACATGAGTTCGTATCCCTCTCTCGCATTAGCGTGAACCTAAACTAACTACTGCCTGTCGCTCGAAAATCGGAAACCGGTACACGTGGGCCTGACACTCCAGCCACTCGTCGTATATATACTCCTGGCGTAGCACTTCTTCGCCATCGATGATCTATGCACCGGCATCGTCACATGAGTCGATGATATGCAACATATATAGTTGAGCAATAGAAAGAGGCATACTTGGCAAAAATAGAAACAACATATCATAAGCATAAATAACAAAGTTCATCGTACCCAAAATGCCCTAACTAGAGGGATCTTCGCTAGTCGAGGAGGAGGACGGTTTAATCACATCACAAATAAAGTTTCACCGCGCATAACTCAAAGTTTTGTCATACAGAAAGTATGGACTAAACGGACACATTGTCATATATCGACAATCACTCCAACATGTCGTGCCATCCATCGAGGTCAAGGAGATAATCCCCGAGCTTAGTGAAAGGCTTCATGTCGAGACGCTGAGAGGCTACCCATGTTCGGACTTCTCCCCGCGACATTTGTCCTTCTTCGTAGAACATCCCTGTTTTTTCGACGACCTTCTTCATGATGATTTGGGTAAGTTCGCGCTGGATGTGATAGAACTCAGCCCGAAGTCGATGATCCACGATATCTCCTATGTTCTTTGCCCATTGCAGAATATGGGCATCGCCGGATCTAGGTGACATGCGAAGGTTCTGGTGATCCCGTCTGTAGTCCAGCATGTGGTGTAGTACATAGAATCCATCATTAAGAGAATCACTCGGTTGCTGGATGCAGCAGAAGTCGGTCTTATGGCTGAAGGTGACCCTGCTACCCCTTTTCTTCTTGTCCCTAACCTCTCCACCCAGTGATTGGTAGTAAAACATAGCACTGTCGAGAACATCCTTGATGTGGGTGTAATCCTTTTTGTGAATGTTCTTCGACGAGTCCAAGTAATGAGCGTGGGAGTATCGGGGGTAGAGGATGATGAGGCTGGCGCGCCCGCCGCTGCGCAAAATAAGTACACCTCAAATTAATTAGCCTCCACCGTGAAAATGAATGATTGGAATCGAAGGAAGGATATCCGCGCGGATGACTTACACGGGATGATAAGTCACAAGAATCGCCTCCTTGTCCTTATTGGAGAGCATGAAACTAACGATGTATTCCCTAGCATATTCACGGTGCTTTGTGCAGACTCCCAAGAAGGCCTCGTGCATGTAGTATGGGTCAGCGACACAGATATAAGGTATCAGCTCAAACCCAATGATGTAGTTCATGTTCAAGGCATAAAGGCGGACAAACGTAAAATCCATCTTATTCACGTGAAACATGTCGAATATGTAATCGAACTAAAGGAACAACTTATCCGCGGGGAAGCAGTCGACGTATGACAATTCCCGTGGAACTTTAACCACATAGAGTGGGTATCCTGGATCTTTCGAGGCGATGAGGCCTTTCTCTATCCGTAGCACATCGTCATGAAGTCTCCTTAGATAGTCGTATCTGGCCCCTAGCACTCTTGCAGGTAGGATTGGTTGACTGAGGATATGCCATTTATCCGCATCAGGGATATCTATACGGTCCTGAAGCTGAGGCTGCTGACGCGGATGGATCATAGAATCAGCTTTTTTGCCTTTCCTCACTCTCTTCCTAAACTTCTTTACTACCAGAAGGTCGTCCATAATACGTTCAGCCTTCGGAGACGGCAATTCAGGCACCGACTCATGACGCTCAAACCCTGAGTAGGCGGCAGTATAGACATACTGTTGAGTGCCATCGTCATCCTCATCCTCATCCATGGCGACGTCATTGGCGACTAATGGAGCCTCCTCCTTACCCCGTCCGCTATCACCCAACCCGACACCCGACGCTAATTGGCTAGGTGGGGTGTTGATGTTCATACCGTGCTGAGGCTGCGTGCTCGTGGGTGTGCTCCCGGCCGCCTCCAGACGAAGCAGACTCTTTGGCCACAACAGGACCCACCCATTGCAACAATCACCAAGCCGCTGGTTTGAGTCTCAGCACCGGTCTCAGTCTCAGCACCGTTCTGCGTGTCGGTCTCAGTCCCCGATGCCACTGGTGGGCCCAGCAACAACATCGGTTGATCGTCGGCAAAGCTCAAAAATTCATTTGCCGCCCGGTAGACGTCGACGCAATCACCAGAACCCTGTCCTTCATCGTTGCTAGCCATGTTTCCTATGATTAAATCTAGTCAATTAATTCTAGACCGAATAAAATGAATAATGACATAAAAAATGCCTATTGTTTTGCAGGAACGTTGACTCCTTCCTGGTGCGGCAAATCTCGGGCACTCGATATGTCCTAGTTTGTAGCACAAGTCATTCCGAAATTCACAGAAAATTTCGGCATGACCTTTGCTAGAAAGTGGACAAATCGAGAACCTGAAATTTGCCGGAACAGAAATGAATCAATATGCTGGCAAAACATAGGCCACTCAGCTTCATTCACTGGAAATAGTGTTCAAATATCCCACTTCGACACCGCAAGACTTGTCCAAATATACACGAGCAACCACATGTCCAAATTTCACAAGCTAATTCAAAAACAAAGTGTAGAAGAAAATTCATTTAACTACTAATAGAACAAAATTCAGTTAACTTTAGTGCTCTATAATGATGAAAGGAAAAAAATTCAGTTAACTACTAATTTCATTCATTTAGGTTATTCATTTAACTTCACCTAATTAACCTACTGTACCACTACTACTAGCAGCACTACTAACCTAATTAACCTAGCAAAACTCTACTACCCTAACTGAAAAACATCTAATTAACATCTACCTAGTACCACTACTGCCCTAACTTAATTAACATCTACTAGTATCACTATATACTATACAAGCAGCATCTACCCTAACTAAACCCTACTGCCCTAACTAACTTTTGTTGTAAACCAAATTTTTGCTCTAAACTAATTTTTACTCTAACATCTACTACTTAACACCCTTTGCTCTAAACTAAATTTTTTGCTATAAAAAAACTTTTGCTCTACTAATTTTTGCTCTAAAATGCAGAGAGAGAGGAGTGGGGGGAGGGGTGGGGGACTTACAGAGAAGGGAGAGACGGTGGCGGGGAGGTGCTCAGCGACGGAGGCAGGGGCAGAGAGGGCGGGCTCGGGCACGGGCAACGAGGGTCCTGGGCGGGCTCGGGCGGTGGTGAGGTGGAGGGCGGCGACGGTGAGGTTGAGGGAGGCCTTGCGCGGTGACGGTGAGGTCGAGGGCGGCCTCGGGCGGCGGCGGTGAGGCTGAGGGCGGCCTCGGGTGGCGGCGGTGAGGATCACGGCGGCCTCGGGGGGAGACGGTGAGGTTGCGGGCGTCCACGCCGGCAGGAGATGGCGGCGAAGTGGGGCGACGGCGAATTGGGGAGACGGCGGTGAGGGTGAGGTATTAGGGGAAGAAGTGGTGGCTGGGGGGGAAACCGTTGTTTAAGTGAAAACTTAACGGTAGCGCGTTTCTGAAAACGCGCTATAGCTAAGTTAGCTACAACGTGTTTCCTGAAACTCACTACTGCTATTCCTTTCTCCTTGTTTTCCTTTTTTCATTTATTTTTCTTTTTTCCCTACTCCTTTTTCTATTTCTTTCATTTTCATTTACTTTTCTACTTGTTTTTCATTTTACTTTATTATCGTTAGCAGTAGCGCCTTACAAATAAACGCGCTGCTACAACAAAGTTAGCGGTAGCGCTGTTTACAAAAGAGCGCTACTACTATGTGTAGCCGATCGGCTCAGCGGTGGGAATTTTTGTAGTAACGCTTTTACGTCTGGACGCGCTACTGCTATTTGTGTATCTGCAGCACGGTTTTCTAGAGCGCGCTACTGCTATCTAGCAGCAGCGCCCGTTTTTAATACGCGCTACTGCTAAAGTTCTGTGTATAGGCTTTTCCCTTGTAGTGCATTTTAGGGTCCCGAAGCGATTTCCATAGTTGTTGAACCCCAAGGTGTGTTTACGTGTCAGTCATGAGCACTCACAGTTTTGGCCAATTATGTCCCGTTTCGTGGACTATTATTCACTGTTTTGGGGTCCCAGTGTGATTTCCACGATTAACGAAACCCAGAGTGTGTTTACGTGTCGGTCATCAGCACTCACAGTTTTGGTCGGTTCTGTCTAGTTTCGTAGACTATTAATCACTGTTTTGGGGTCCCAAAGCGATTTCCGTGGTTGTTGAACCCCAAGGTGCGCTTAAGTGTAGGTCATCAACAATCGTAGTTTGGGACGATTCTGGCCCATTTCTTGGACTATCACTTAGTTTTGGGGGTCCCCGAGTGATTTTTCCACAGTTTTGGCCAATTCTGACGTGTTTCGTGGACTATTACTCACCGTTTTGGGGTCCCGAAGTGATTTCCATAGTTGTTGAACCCCAAGGTGCGCTTACGTGTCGGTCATCATCACTCGCAGTTTTGGCTGATTCTGGCCCGTTTCATGGACTATTACTCACTATTTTGGGGTCCCAGTGTGATTTCCATGATTAACAAACACCGGGGTGCATTTACGTGCCGGTCATCAACACTCGCGGTTTTTGTTGATTCTGATGCATTTCGTGGACTATTACTCACCGTTTTGGGGTCCCAAAGCGATTTCCATGGTTGTTGAAGCCCAAGGTGTGCTTAAGTGTAGGTCATCAACAACCGCACTTTGGGTCGAATCTGGCCCATTTCTTAGACTATTACTTAGTTTTGGGGGACCCGGAGTGATTTCCATGATTTACAACCCCCCGAGGTGTGTTTACGTGTCGGTCATCAACACTCGTGGTTTTGGCCGATTCTGGCCCGTTTCATGGACTAATACTCACCGTTTTGGGGCACCAAAACAATCTCCATGGTTGTTGAACCCTTAGGTGTGCTTACGTATCGATCATCGACAATCGCAGTTTGGGCCGATTTTGGCCCGTTTCTTGCACTATCACTTATTTTAGGGGGTCCCGGAGTGATTTCCATGATTGACGAACTCCGGGGTGCGTTTACTTGTCGGTCATCAACACTCACATTTTTTGTCGTATTTGGTCTGTTTCGTCCACTATTACTCACCGTTTTGGCGTCCTAGAGCGACTTCCACGATTAACAATCCCCATGATGTGTTTACATGTCCGTCGTCAACACTCACAATTTTGGCCAATTCTGACGCATTTCCTGGACTATTACTCACAACTTTTTGGGTCCCTAAGTGATTTCCATAGTTGTTTAACCCCAAGGTGCGTTTATGTGTCGGTCATGAGCACTCACGGTTTTGGCCGATTCTGGCCCGTTTCATGGACTATTACTCACTGTTTTGGGGTCCCAGTGTGATTTCCACGATTAACAAACCCCGGGGTGCGTTTATGTGTCGGTCATCAACACTCACAATTTTGGGGTCCAAAAGCGATTTCCATGGTTGTTGAACCCCAAGGTGCGTTTAAGTGTAGGTCATCAACAATCGCAGTTTGGGCCGATTCTGGCACGTTCTTGGACTATCACTTAGTTTTGGGGGTCCCCGAGTGAATTCCACGATTAATGAACCCCGAGGTGCGTTTACGTGTCGGTCATCAACAATCACAGTTTTGGCCAATTCTGACGTTTTTCGTGGACTATTACTCACCGTTTTGGGGTCCCGAAGTGATTTCCATAGTTGTTGAACCCCAAGGTGCGCTGACGTGTCGGTCATCATCACTCACAGTTTTGGCCGATTCTGGCCCGTTTCATGGAGTATTACTCAGTGTTTTGGGGTCCTAGAGTGATTTCCACGGTTAACGAACCCTGGGGTGCGTTTACGTGTCGGTCATCAACAGTCGCGGTTTTTGTTGATTCTGACGCATTTCGTGGACTATTAATCACCGTTTTGGGGTCCCAAAGCAATTTCCATGGATGTTGAATCCCAAGGTGCGCTTAAGTGTAGGTCATCAACAATCGCAGTTTCGGTCGAATCTGGCCCGTTTCTTAGACTATTACTTAGTTTTGGGGGCCGCGGAGTGATTTCCACGATTTACGACCCCCGAGGTGCGTTTACGTGTCGGTCATCAACACTCGTGGTTTTGGCCGATTCTGGCCTGTTTCATGGACTATTACTCACCGTTTTGGGGCCCCAAAGCGATCTCCATGGTTGTTGAACCCCAAGGTGCGCTTACGTGTCGATTATCAACAATCGCAATTTGGGCCAATTTTGGTCCGTTTCTTGCAATATTACTTATTTTAGGGGATCCCACAGTGATTTCCATGATTGACAAACTCCGGGGTGCGTTTACCTGTCGGTCATCAACACTCACAATTTTGGTCGTATATGGTCCGTTTCGTGCACTATTACTCACCGTTTTGGCGTCCTAGGGCGGCTTCCACGTTTGACAATCCCCATGGTGCGTTTACGTGTCCGTCGTCAACACTCACAGTTTTGGCCAATTCTTATGCGTTTCCTGGACTATTACTCACCATTTTAGGGTCCTGAAGCGATTTCCATAGCTGTTGACCCCTAATGTGCGTTTACGTGTCAGTCGTGAGCACTCACAATTTTGGCCGATTCTGGCCCATTTCGTGGACTATTACTCACTGTTTTGGGGTCCCAGTGTGATTTCCACGATTAACGAATCCCGGGGTGCGTTTACATGTCGGTCGTCAACAATCGCGGTTTTTGTCGATTCTGACGCGTTTTGTGAACTATTACTCACCGTTTTGGGTTCCCAAAGCGATTTCCATGGTTGTTGAACCCCAAGGTGCACTTAAGTGTAGGTCATTAACAATCACTGTCGGGGTCGATTCTGGCCCGTTTCTTAGACTATTACTCAGTTTTGGGTGTACCGGAGTGATTCCCACGATTTACGAACCCCGGGGTGCGTTTACGTGTCGGTCATCAACACTCACAGTTTTGGCCGATTCTGGCCCGTTTCGTGGACTATTACTCACCGTTTTGGGGCGCCAAAGCAATTTCCATGGTTGTTGAACCCCAAGGTGCGCTTACGTCGCGATCATCGACAATCGTAGTTTGGGCCGATTTTGGCCCGTTTCTTGCATGATTACTTAGTTTTGGGGGTCCTGGAGTGATTTCCACGATTGACGAACTCTCTTGTGCGTTTACGAGTCAGTCATCAAGACTTACAATTTTGGCGATTCTAGTTCGTTTCGTGCACTATTACTCACTATTTTGGCGTCCCAGAGCGACTTCCATGATTAACAATCCCCAGGGTGCGTTTACATGTCCGTCATCAACACTCACAGTTTTGGCCAATTCTGACGCGTATCATGGACTATTACTCACCATTTTAGGGTCCCGAAGCTATTTCCATAGTTGTTGAACCCCAATATGCGTTTACGTGTCGGTCATGAGCACTCACATTTTTGGTCGATTCTGTCCCGTTTCATGGACTATTACTCACAGTTCTGGGGTCCCAGTGTGATTTCCACGATTAACGAAACCCGGGGTGCGTTTACGTGTCGGTCATCAACACTCGCAGTTTCGTGGACTATTACTCACTGTTTTGGGGTCCCGGAGTGATTTCCGCGATTAACGAACTGGGGTGCGTTTACGTGTCGGTCATCAACACTCATAGTTATGGCCAATTCTATCCCGTTTCGTAGAATATTACTCACTGTTTTAGGGTCCCGGAGTGATTTCCACGATTAACATACCCCGGGATGCGTTTACGTGTCGGTCATCAACACTCACAGTTTTGGCCGATTTTGTCCAGTTTCGTAGACTATTAATCACTGTTTTGGGGTCCCAAAGCGATTTGCATGGTTGTTGAACCCCAAGGTGCGCTTAAGTGTAGGTCATCAACAATCGCAGTGCGGGCCGATTCTGGCCCGTTTCTTGGACTATCACTTAGTTTTGGGGGTCCCCGAGTGATTTCCATGATTTATGAACCCCGGGTGCATTTACATGTCGGTCATCAACAATCATAGTTTTGGCCAATTCTGCGTGTTTCGTGGACTATTACTCAGCATTTTGGGGTCCCGGAGTGATTTCCATAGTTGTTGAACCCCAAGGTGCGCTTACGTGTCAGTCATCGTCACTCGCAGTGTTGGTTGATTGTGGCCCATTTCGTGGACTATTACTCACTGTTTTGGGGTCCCAGTGTGATTTCCACGATTAACGAACCCTGGGGTGCGTTTCCGTGTCAGTCATCAAGACTCACGGTTTTTGTTGAGTCTGACGCATTTCGTGGACTATTACTCACCGTTTTGGGGTCACAAAGCGATTTCCATGGTTGTTGAAGCCCAAGGTGCGCTTAAGTGAAGGTCATCAACAATCGCAGTTTGGGTTGAATTTGGCCCGTTTCTTAGACTATTACTTAGTTTTGGGGGCCCCGGAGTGATTTCCACGATTTACGACCCCCGAGGTGCGTTTACGTGTCGGTCATCAACAGTCGTGGTTTTGGCCGATTCTGGATCGTTTCGTGGACTATTACTCACTGTTTTGGGGCCCCAAACCGATCTCCATGGTTGTTGAACCCCAAGGTCGTGGACTATTACTCACAGTTTGCGCCAATTTTGGCCCATTTCTTGCACTATTACTTATTTTTGGGGGTCCCGGAGTGATTTCCATGATTGAGGAACTCCGGGGTGCGTTTACGTGTCGGTCATCAACACTCACAATTTTGGTCGTATTTGGTCCGTTTCGTGCACTATTACTCACAGTTTTGGCGTCCCAGAGCGACTTCCACGATTGACAATCCGCAGGGTGCGTTTACGTGCCCGTCGTCAACACTCATAGTTTTGGCCAATTCTTACGTGTTTCCTGGACTATTACTCACCATTTTTGGGTCCCGAACCGATTTCCATAGTTGTTGAACCCCAAGGTGCGTTTACATGTCGGTCAGGAGCACTCACAGTTCTGGCCGATTCTGGCCCGTTTCGTGGACTATTACTCACTGTTTTGGGGTCCCAATGTGATTTCCACGATTAACGAACCCCGGGATGCGTTTACGTGGCGGTCATCAACACTCATAGTTTTTGTCGATTCTGACGCGTTTCGTGGACTATTACTCACCATTTTGGGGTCCGAAAGCGATTTCCATGGTTGTTGAACCCCAAGGTGCGCTTAGCTGTAGGTCATTAACAATCGCAGTCTGGTTCAATTCTGGCCCGTTTCTTAGACTATTACTCAGTTTTGGAGGTCCCAGAGTGATTTCCACGATTTACGAACCTCGGGGTGCGTTTACGTGTCGGTCATCAACACTCACAGTTTTGGCCAATTATGGCCCGTTTCATGGACTATTACTCACCATTTGGGGGCCCCAAAGCGATTTCCATGGTTGTTGAACCCCAAGGTGTGCATATGTGTCGACCATCGACAATGGCAGTTTGGGACGATTTTGGCCCGTTTCTTCCACTATTACTTATTTTCGGGGGTCCCGGAGTGATTTCCACGATTGACAAACTCCGGGGTGCTTTTACGTGTCGGTCATCAACACTCACGATTTTGACCGGTTCTGGTCCATTTCATGCACAATTACTCACCGTTTTGGCGTCCCAGGGCGACTTCCATGATTGACAATCCCCAGGGTGCGTTTACGTGTCCGTCATTAACACTCACAGTTTTGGCCAATTCTGACGCGTTTCATGGACTATTACTCACCATTTTGGGGTCCCGGAGTGATTTCCGTAGATGTTGAACCCCAAGGTGCGTTTACATGTCGGTCATGAACACTCACAGTTTTGGCCGATTCTGGCCCGTTTCACGGACTATTGCTAACTGTTTTGGGGTCTAGTGTGATTTCCACGATTAACATACCCCGGGTGCGTTTACGTGTCGGTCATCAACACTCACGGTTTTTGTCAATTCTGACGTGTTTCGTGGACTATTACTCACCGTTTTGGGGTCGCAAAGCGATTTCCATGGTTGTTGAACCCCAAGGTGCGCTTAAGTGTAGGTCTTTAATAATCGCAGCCGGGGTCGATTCTGGCCCGTTTCTTAGACTATTACTCAGTTTTGGGGGTCCCGGCGTGATTTCCACGATTTACGAACCCCAGGTGCGTTTACGTGTCGGTCATCAACACTCATAGTTTTGGCCAATTCTGGCCTGTTTCGTGGACTATTACTCACTGTTTTGGGGGCCCAAAGTGATTTCCATTGTTGTTCAACCCCAAGGTGCTCTTATGTGTCGATCGTCGACAATCGCAGTTTGGGCCGATTTTGGCCCGTTTCTTGCATGATTACTTAGTTTTGGGGGTCCCGGAGTGATTTCCACGATTGACGAACTCCGGGGTGCGTTTACGTGTCAGTCATCAAGACTTACAGATTTGGCCGATTCTGGTCCGTTTCGTGCACTATTACTCAATGTTTTGGCGTCCTAGAGCAACTTCCATGATTGACAATCCCCACGGTGTGTTTACGTGTCCGTCATCAACACTCACAGTTTTGGCCAATTCTGACGCGTTCCATGGACTATTACTCCCCATTTTAGGGTCCCAAAGCGATTTCCATAGTTGTTGAACCCCAATGTGCGTTTACGTGTCATTCATGAGCACTCACAGTTTTTGCCGATTCTGTCCCGTTTCATGGACTATTACTCACTATTCTGGGGTCCTAGTGTGATTTCCACGATTAACGAACCCCGGGTGCGTTTACATGTCGGTCATCAACACTTGCGGTTTTTATTGACTCTGATGCATTTCGTGGACTATTACTCACCATTTTGGGGTCCCGAAGTGATTTCCATAGTTGTTGAACGCCAAGGTGCGCTTACGTGTCAGTCATCATCACTCATAGTTTTGGCTGATTCTGGCCCGTTTCGTGGACTATTACTCACTGTTTTGGGGTCCTAGTGTGATTTCCACGATTAACGAACCCCGTGGTGTGTTTACATGTCGGTCATCAACACTCGCGGTTTTTGTTGATTTTGACGCATTTGGTGGACTATTACTCACCGTTTTGGTGTCCCAAAGCGATTTCCATGGTTGTTGAAGGCCAAGGTGCGCTTAAGTGTAGGTCATCAACAATCGCAGTTTGGGTCGAATCTGGCCCGTCTCTTAGAATATTACTTAGTTTTGGGGGGGCGCAGTGATTTCCACGATTTACGACCCCCAAGGTGCGTTTACATGTCGATCATCAACACTCGTGGTTTTTGCCGATTCTGGCCCGTTTCATGGACTATTACTTGCCGTTTTGGGGCCCCAAAGAAATTTCCATGGTTGTTGAACCCCAAGGTGCGCTTACGTGTCGATCCTCGACAATCGTAGCTTGGGCCGATTTTGGCCCGTTTCTTGCACGATTACTTAGTTTTGGCGGTCCTGAAGTGATTTCACGATTGACGAACTCCGGGGTGCGTTTACGCATCGGTCATCAACAC
Source organism: Triticum aestivum (assembly GCF_018294505.1). Classification (NCBI taxonomy): domain Eukaryota; kingdom Viridiplantae; phylum Streptophyta; class Magnoliopsida; order Poales; family Poaceae; genus Triticum; species Triticum aestivum. The sequence goes on along the minus strand of NC_057807.1, from coordinate 22,052,508 downwards.
TTACAATTTTCGCCGATTCTAGTCCGATTCATGCACTATTAACCACTGTTTTGGCGTCCCAGAGCGACTTCCATGATTGACAATCCCCAGGATGCGTTTATGTGTTCATCATCAACACTCAAAGTTTTGGCAAATTCTGACGTGTTTCATGGAGTATTGCTCACCATTTTGGGGTCCCGAAGCGATTTCCATAGTTGTTGAACCCCAATGTGCGTTTACGTGTCGGTCATGAGCACTCAAAGTTTTGGCCGATTCTGTCCCGTTTTGTGGACTATTATTCACTGTTTTGGGGTCCCGGAGTGATTTACACGATTAACGTACCCTGGGGTGCGTTTGTGTGTCGGTCAACTCACAGTTTTGGCCGATTATGTCCAGTTTCGTAGACTATTAATCACTGTTTTGGGGTCCCAAAGCGATTTCCATGGTTGTTGAACCCCAAGGTGCGCTTAAGTGTAGGTCATCAACAATCGTAGTTTGGGCCGATTCTGGCCCATTTCTTGGACTATCACTTAGTTTTGCGGGTCCCCGAGTGATTTCCATGATTTATGAACCCCGGGGTGCGTTTACGTGTCAGTCATCAACAGTCAGAGTTTTGGCCAATTCTGACGTGTTTCGTGGACTAGTACTCACTGTTTTGGGGTCCCAGTGTGATTTCCACGATTAACGAACCCCGGGTGCATTTACGTGTCGGTCATCAACACTTGCGGTTTTTGTTGACTCTGACGCATTTCGTGGACTATTACTCACCGTTTTGGGGTCCCAAAGCGATTTCCATGGTTGTTGAAGCCCAAGGTGCGCTTAAGTGTAGGTCATCAACAATCGTAGTTTGGGTCGAATCTAGCCCGTTTCTTAGACTATTACTTAGTTTTGGGGGGCCCGGAGTGATTTCCATGATTTACGACCCCTGAGGTGTGTTTACATGTCGGTCATCAACACTCGTGGTTTTGGCTGATTCTGGCCCGTTTCGTGGACTATTACTCACCGTTTTAGGGCCCCAAAGCGATCTCCATGGTTGTTGAACCCCAAGATCTGCTTACGTCTCAATCATCGACAATCACACTTTGGGCCAATTTTGGCCTGTTTCTTGCACTATTACTTATTTTTGGGGGTCCCGGAGTGATTTCCACGATTGACGAACTCCGTGGTGCATTTACGTGCCGGTCATCTGCACTCACAATTTTGGCCCTATCAGGTCCGTTTCGTGCACTATTACTCATTGTTTTGGCGTCCCAGAGCAACATCCACGATTGACAATCCCCAGGGTGCGTTTATGTGTCCGTTGTCAACACTCACAGTTTTGGCCAATTCTGACGTGTTTCATGGACTATTACTCACCATTTTGGGGTCCCAAAGCGATTTCCGTAGTTGTTGAACCCGAAGGTGCGTTTCCAGGTCGGTCATGAGCACTCACAGTTCTGGCCGATTCTGGCCCGTTTCGTGGACTATTACTCACTGTTTTGGGGTCCCAGTGCAATTTCCACGGTTAACAAACCCCGGGGTGTGTTTACGTGGCGGTCATCAACACCGCTGATTCTGACGCGTTTCGTGGAATATTACTCACCTTTTTGGGCCAACAAAGCGAATTCCATGGTTGTTGAACCCCAAGGTGTGCTTACATGTCGATCATCGACAATCGTAGTTTGGGACGATTTTACCCCGTTTCTTGCAATATAACTTATTTTTGGGGGTCCAGTGATTTCCATGATTGACGAACTCCAGGGTGCGTTTACGTGTCGGCCATCAACACTCACAATTTTGGCCGATTATGGTCCGTTTCGTGCACTATTACTCACCGTTTTGGCGTCCCAGAGCGACTTACATGATTGACAATCCCCAGGGTGCGTTTACATGTCCGTCGTCAACACTCATAGTTTTGGCCAATTCTGACGCGTTTCATGGACTATTACTCACCATTTTGGGGTCCCAAAACGATTTCCGTAGTTGTTGAACCCCAAGGTGCGTTTACGTGTCGGTCATGAGCACTCACAGTTTTGGCCGATTCTGGCCCGTTTCATGGACTATTACTCATTGTTTTGGGGTCCCAGTGTGATTTCCACGATTAACAAACCCCGGGGTGCGTTTACGTGTCGGTCATAAACACTCATAGTTTCGGCCGATTCTAGCCTGTTTCGTGGACTATTACTCACTGTTTTGGGGTCCCGGGGTGATTTCCATGATTAACGAACCGGGGGTGCGCTTACGTGTTGGTCATAAACACTCATAGTTTTGGTCGATTTTGTCCCGTTTCGTAGACTATTACTCACTGTTTTGGGGTCCCGGAGTGATTTCCATGGTAGTTGAACCCCAAGGTGCGCTTAAGTGTATGTCATCAGCAATCGCAGTTTGGGCCGATTCTGGCCCGTTTCTTGAACTATCACTTAGTTTTGGGGGTCCCGGAGTGATTTCCACGATTTACGAACCCAGGGTGCGTTTACGTGTTGTCATCAACACTCACAGTTTTGGCCGATTCTGGCCCGTTTCATGGACTATTACTCACCGTTTTGGGGCCCCAAATCGATTTCCATGGTTGTTGAATCCCAAGGTGCGCTTACGTGTCAATCATCGACAATCGCAATTTGGGCCGATTTTGGCCGTTTCTTGCACTATTACTTATTTTTGGGGTCCGGAGTGATTTCCACGATTGACGAACTCCGGGGTGCATTTACGTGCCGGTCATCTGCACTCACAGTTTTGGCCCTATCAGGTCCGTTTCGTGCACTATTACTCACCGTTTTGGCGTCCCAGAGCAACATCCACGATTGACAATCCCCAGGGTGCGTTTATGTGTCTGTCGTCAACACTCACAGTTTTGGCCAATTCTGACGCGTTTCATGGACTATTACTCACCATTTTGGGGTCCCAAAGCGATTTCCGTAGTTGTTGAACCCGAAGGTGCGTTTACGTGTCGCTCATGAGCACTCATAGTTTTGGCCGATTCTGGCCTGTTTCGTGGACTATTACTCACTGTTTTGGGGTCCAAGTGTGATTTCCACGATTAACAAACACCAGTGTGCGTTTACGTGTCGTTCATCAACACTCGTGGTTTTTGTCGATTGTGACACGTTTCGTGGACCACTCACTGTTTTGGGGTCCCAAAGCGATTTCCATGGTTGTTGAGCCCCAAGGTGTGCTTAAGTGTAGGTCATCAACCATCGCAGTCTGGGTCCATTCTGGCCTGTTTCTTAGACTATTACTCAGTTTTGGGGGTCCCGGAGTGATTTCCATGATTTACGAACCCCGGGGTGCGTTTACGTGTCGGTCATGAACACTCATAGTTTTGGCCAATTGTGGCCCGTTTCATGGACTATTACTCACCATTTGGGGGCCCCAAAGTGATTTCCATGGTTGTTGAACCCCATGGTGCGCTTATGTGTCGATCATCGACAATGGCAGTTTGGGCCGATTTTGGCCCATTTCTTGCATGATTACTTAGTTTTGGGGGTCCCGAAGCGATTTCCATGGTTGACGAACTCTGGGGTGCGTTTACGTGTCAGTCATTAAGACTTATAGATATGGCCGATTCTGGTCCGTTCCATGCACTATTACTCACTGTTTTGGCGTCCCAGAGCGACTTCCATGATTGACAATCCCCAGGGTGCGTTTATGTGTCCGTCATCAACACTCACAGTTTTGGCCAATTCTGATGCGTTTCATGGACTATTACTCACCATTTTAGGGTCCCAAAGCGATTTCCATAGTTGTTGAACCCCAATGTGCGTTTACGTGTCGGTCATGAGCACTCACAGTTTTGGCCGATTCTATCCTGTTTCGTGGACTATTACTCATTGTTCTGGGCAGTGTGATTTCCACGATTAACGAAACCCGGAGTGCGTTTACGTGTCGGTCATCAACACTCGCAGTTTCGGCCGATTCTGGCCCGTTTCGTGGACTATTACTCACCATTTTGGGGTCCCGGAGTGATTTCAACGATTAACGAACTGGGGTGCATTTATGTGTCGGTCATCAACACTCATAGTTTTGGCCGATTCTGTCCAGTTTCGTAGACTATTAATCACTGTTTTGGGGACCCAAAGCGATTTCCATGGTTGTTGAACCCCAAGGTGTGCTATGTGTAGGCAAGCTTTTAAATAGCGGATAGCGGACTGGTTGCGGATTAAGGCACGTGTAGCGGAATGCGGATAGCGAGCGATATTGCGGGCGCTATGTCCACATAGCAATTTTTAAAAAACACTCATAAATTTGAGATTGTTGTGTATATTTCTAGGCCATTGGCAGAAAATATGACACTTAATTTGAGAAATCATCATTTATATAAGAATATAAACTATGATTGAACAATTTTGGCCATGCAACCATGCAAGCAAGACACATTTACCAAAATAGATTACACAATAGAACAACAAGGACTTATATAGCGGGAGATATTGCGGATAGCGGACGATATAGCGGTCTAACAAGTGATATTGCGCCCGCATCATGACAACGCGCTATTTTCTAACGCAACCTTAAACTAATAGCGGCAGGGTGATGCTACCGCTATTGCGGCCGCAATAGCGGAGGTAGTGGACGCTATTTAAAAGCTTGTGTATAGGTCATCAACAATCGCAGTTTGGGCCGGTTCTGGCCCGTTTCTTGGACTATTACTTGCCGTTTTGGGGCCCCAAAGAAATTTCCATGGTTGTTGAACCCCAAGGTGCGCTTACGTGTCGATCCTCGACAATCGTAGCTTGGGCCGATTTTGGCCCGTTTCTTGCACGATTACTTAGTTTTGGCGGTCCTGAAGTGATTTCACGATTGACGAACTCCGGGGTGCGTTTACGCATCGGTCATCAACACTTACAATTTTCGCCGATTCTAGTCCGATTCATGCACTATTAACCACTGTTTTGGCGTCCCAGAGCGACTTCCATGATTGACAATCCCCAGGATGCGTTTATGTGTTCATCATCAACACTCAAAGTTTTGGCAAATTCGGACGTGTTTCATGGAGTATTGCTCACCATTTTGGGGTCCCGAAGCGATTTCCATAGTTGTTGAACCCCAATGTGCGTTTACGTGTCGGTCATGAGCACTCAAAGTTTTGGCCGATTCTGTCCCGTTTTGTGGACTATTATTCACTGTTTTGGGGTCCCGGAGTGATTTACACGATTAACGTACCCTGGGGTGCGTTTGTGTGTCGGTCAACTCACAGTTTTGGCCGATTATGTCCAGTTTCGTAGACTATTAATCACTGTTTTGGGGTCCCAAAGCGATTTCCATGGTTGTTGAACCCCAAGGTGCGCTTAAGTGTAGGTCATCAACAATCGCAGTTTGGGCCGATTCTGGCCCATTTCTTGGACTATCACTTAGTTTTGCGGGTCCCCGAGTGATTTCCATGATTTATGAACCCCGGGGTGCGTTTACGTGTCAGTCATCAACAGTCAGAGTTTTGGCCAATTCTGACGTGTTTCGTGGACTAGTACTCACTGTTTTGGGGTCCCGGTGTGATTTCCACGATTAACGAACCCCGGGTGCATTTACGTGTCGGTCATCAACACTTGCGGTTTTTGTTGACTCTGACGCATTTTGTGGACTATTACTCACCGTTTTGGGGTCCCAAAGCGATTTCCATGGTTGTTGAAGCCCAAGGTGCGCTTAAGTGTAGGTCATCAACAATCGTAGTTTGGGTCGAATCTAGCCCGTTTCTTAGACTATTACTTAGTTTTGGGGGGCCCGGAGTGATTTCCATGATTTACGACCCCTGAGGTGTGTTTACATGTCGGTCATCAACACTCGTGGTTTTGGCTGATTCTGGCCCGTTTCGTGGACTATTACTCACCGTTTTAGGGCCCCAAAGCGATCTCCATGGTTGTTGAACCCCAAGATCTGCTTACGTCTCAATCATCGACAATCACACTTTGGGCCAATTTTGGCCTGTTTCTTGCACTATTACTTATTTTTGGGGGTCCCGGAGTGATTTCCACGATTGACGAACTCCGGGGTGCATTTACGTGCCGGTCATCTGCACTCACAATTTTGGCCCTATCAGGTCCGTTTCGTGCACTATTACTCATCGTTTTGGCGTCCCAGAGCAACATCCACGATTGACAATCCCCAGGGTGCGTTTATGTGTCTGTCGTCAACACTCACAGTTTTGGCCAATTCTGACGTGTTTCATGGACTATTACTCACCATTTTGGGGTCCCAAAGCGATTTCCGTAGTTGTTGAACCCGAAGGTGCGTTTCCAGGTCGGTCATGAGCACTCACAGTTCTGGCCGATTCTGGCCCGTTTCGTGGACTATTACTCACTGTTTTGGGGTCCCAGTGTAATTTCCACGGTTAACAAACCCCGGGGTGCGTTTACGTGGCGGTCATCAACAACGCTGATTCTGACGCGTTTCGTGGAATATTACTCACCTTTTTGGGCCAACAAAGCGAATTCCATGGTTGTTGAACCCCAAGGTGTGCTTACATGTCGATCATCGACAATCGTAGTTTGGGACGATTTTACCCCATTTCTTGCAATATAACTTATTTTTGGGGGTCCAGTGATTTCCATGATTGACGAACTCCAGGGTGCGTTTACGTGTCGGTCATCAACACTCACAATTTTGGCCGATTATGGTCCGTTTCGTGCACTATTACTCACCGTTTTGGCGTCCCAGAGCGACTTCCATGATTGACAATCCCCAGGGTGCGTTTACATGTCCGTCGTCAACACTCACAGTTTTGGCTAATTCTGACGCGTTTCATGGACTATTACTCACCATTTTGGGGTCCCAAAACGATTTCCGTAGTTGTTGAACCCCAAGGTGCGTTTACGTGTCGGTCATGAGCACTCACAGTTTTGGCCGATTCTGGCCCGTTTCATGGACTATTACTCATTGTTTTGGGGTCCCAGTGTGATTTCCACGATTAACGAACCCCGGGGTGCGTTTACGTGTCGGTCATAAACACTCATAGTTTCGGCCGATTCTAGCCTTTTTCGTGGACTATTACTCACTGTTTTGGGGTCCCGGGGTGATTTCCACGATTAACGAACCGGGGGTGCGCTTACGTGTTGGTCATAAACACTCATAGTTATGGTCGATTTTGTCCCGTTTCGTAGACTATTACTCACTGTTTTGGGGTCCCGGAGTGATTTCCATGGTAGTTGAACCCCAAGGTGCGCTTAAGTGTATGTCATCAGCAATCGCAGTTTGGGCCGATTCTGGCCCGTTTCTTGAACTATCACTTAGTTTTGGGGGTCCCGGAGTGATTTCCACGATTTACGAACCCCAGGGTGCGTTTACGTGTCGTCATCAACACTCACAGTTTTGGCCGATTCTGGCCCGTTTCATGGACTATTACTCACCGTTTTGGGGCCCCAAATCGATTTCCATGGTTGTTGAATCCCAAGGTGCGCTTACGCGTCAATCATCGACAATCGCAATTTGGGCCGATTTTGGCCGTTTCTTGCACTATTACTTATTTTTGGGGTCCGGAGTGATTTCCACGATTGACGAACTCCGGGGTGCATTTACGTGCCGGTCATCTGCACTCACAGTTTTGGCCCTATCAGGTCCGTTTCGTGCACTATTACTCACCGTTTTGGCGTCCCAGAGCAACATCCACGATTGACAATCCCCAGGGTGCGTTTATGTGTCCGTCGTCAACACTCACAGTTTTGGCCAATTCTGACGCGTTTCATGGACTATTACTCACCATTTTGGGGTCCCAAAGCGATTTCCGTAGTTGTTGAACCCAAAGGTGCGTTTACGTGTCGCTCATGAGCACTCATAGTTTTGGCCGATTCTGGCCTGTTTCGTGGACTATTACTCACTGTTTTGGGGTCCAAGTGTGATTTCCACGATTAACAAACACCAGTGTGCGTTTACGTGTCGTTCATCAACACTCGTGGTTTTTGTCGATTGTGACACGTTTCGTGGACCACTCACTGTTTTGGGGTCCCAAAGCGATTTCCATGGTTGTTGAGCCCCAAGGTGTGCTTAAGTGTAGGTCATCAACAATCGCAGTCTGGGTCCATTCTGGCCTGTTTCTTAGACTATTACTCAGTTTTGGGGGTCCCGGAGTGATTTCCCTGATTTACGAACCCCGGGGTGCGTTTACGTGTCGGTCATGAACACTCATAGTTTTGGCCAATTGTGGCCCGTTTCATGGACTATTACTCACCATTTGGGGGCCCCAAAGTGATTTCCATGGTTGTTGAACCCCATGGTGCGCTTATGTGTCGATCATCGACAATGGCAGTTTGGGCCGATTTTGGCCCATTTCTTGCATGATTACTTAGTTTTGGGGGTCCCGAAGCGATTTCCATGGTTGACGAACTCCGGGGTGCGTTTACGTGTCAGTCATTAAGACTTATAGATATGGCCGATTCTGGTCCGTTCCGTGCACTATTACTCACTGTTTTGGCGTCCCAGAGCGACTTCCATGATTGACAATCCCCAGGGTGCGTTTATGTGTCCGTCATCAACACTCACAGTTTTGGCCAATTCTGACGCGTTTCATGGACTATTACTCACCATTTTAGGGTCCCAAAGTTCCATAGTTGTTGAACCCCAATGTGCGTTTACGTGTCGGTCATGAGCACTCACAGTTTTGGCCGATTCTATCCCGTTTCGTGGACTATTACTCATTGTTCTGGGCAGTGTCATTTCCACGATTAACGAAACCCGGAGTGCGTTTACTTGTCGGTCATCAACACTCGCAGTTTCGGCCGATTCTGGCCCGTTTCGTGGACTATTACTCACCATTTTGGGTCCCGGAGTGATTTCAACGATTAACGAACTGGGGGGCATTTATGTGTCGGTCATCAACACTCATAGTTTTGGCCGATTCTGTCCAGTTTCGTAGACTATTAATCACTGTTTTGGGGACCCAAAGCGATTTCCATGGTTGTTGAACCCCAAGGTGTGCTATGTGTAGGTCATCAACAATCGCAGTTTGGGCCGGTTCTGGCCCGTTTCTTGGACTATCACTTAGTTTTGGGGTCCCCTAGTGATTTCCACGATTTATGAACCCCGGGGTGTGTTTACGTGTCGGTCATCAACAATCATAGTTTTGGCCAATTCTGACGTGTTTCGTGGACTGTTACTCACCGTTTGGGGGTCCCGAAGTGATTTCCATAGTTGTTGAACCCCAAGGTGTGCTTACGTGTCAGTCATCATCACTCATAGTTTTGGCTGATTCTGGCCCGTTTCGTGGACTATTACTCACTGTTTTGGGGTCCGATTGTGGTTTCCACGATTAACGAACCCCGGGGTGCGTTTACGTGTCGGTCATCAACACTCGCGGTTTTTGTTGATTCTGACGCATTTCGTAGACTATTACTCACCGTTTTAGTGTCCCAAAGCCATTTCCATGATTGTTGAAGCCCAAGGTGCGCTTAAGTGTAGGTCATCAACAATCGAAGTTTGGGTCGAATCTGGCCTATTTCTTAGACTATTACTTAGTTTTGGGGGGGCGCAGTGATTTCCCAAGGTGCGTTTACGTGTCGATCATCAACACTCGTGGTTTTTGCCGATTCTGGCCCGTTTCATGGACTATTACTCACCGTTTTGGGGCCCAAAGCAATTTCCATGGTTGTTGAACCCCAAGGTGCGCTTACGCGTTGATCCTCGACAATCGCAGTTTGGGACGATTTTGACCCGTTTCTTGCACGATTACTTAGTTTTGGCGGTCCCGAAGTGATTTCACGATTGACGAACTCCGGGGTGCGTTTACGCATCGGTCATCAACACTTACAATTTTGGCCGGTTCTAGTCCGATTCATGCACTATTACCCACTGTTTTGGCGTCCCAGAGCGACTTCCATGATTGACAATCCCCAAGATGCGTTCATGTGTTCATCATCAACAGTCAAAGTTTTCGCAAATTATCACGTGTTTCATGGAGTATTACTCACCATTTTGGGGTCCCGAAGCGATTTCCATAGTTGTTGAACCCCAATGTGCGTTTACGCGTCGGTCATGAGCACTCAAAGTTTTGGCCGATTCTGTCCTGTTTCGTGGACTATTTTTCACTGCTTTGGGGTCCCGGAGTGATTTCCACGATTAACGAATCGGGGTGCGTTTACATGTCGATAATCAACACTCATAGTTTGGCCGATTCTATCCCGTTTCGTAGACTATTATTCACTGTTTTGGGGTCCCGGAGTAATTTACACGATTAACGTACCCCGGGGTGCGTTTATGTGTCGGTCAACTCACAGTTTTGGCCGATTATGTCCAGTTTCGTAGACTATTAATCACTGTTTTGGGGTCCCAAAGCGATTTCCATGGTTGTTGAATCCTAAGGTGCGCTTAAGTGTAGGTCATCAACAATCGCAGTTTGGGCCGATTCTGGCCCGTTTCTTGGACTATCACTTAGTTTTGCGGGTCCGCGAGTGATTTCCACGATTTATGAACCCCGGGGTGCGTTTACGTGTCAGTCATCAACAGTCACAGTTTTGGCCAATTCTGAAGTGTTTCGTGGACTAGTACTCACTGTTTTGGGGTCCTAGTGTGATTTCCACGATTGACGACCTCGGGGTGTGTTTACGTGCCGGTCATCAACACTCGCGGTATTTGTCGATTCTAACGCGTTTCGTGGACTATTACTTACCGTTTTGGGGTCCCAATATGATTTCCATGGTTGTTGAAGCCCAAGGTGCGCTTAAGTGTAGGTCATCAACAATCGCAGTTTGGGTCGAATCTAGCCCGTTTCTTAGATTATTACTTAGTTTTGGGGGCCCCGGAGTGATTTCGACGATTTACGACCCCCGAGGTGTGTTTACATGTCGGTCATCAACACTCGTGGTTTTGGCCGATTATGGCCCGTTTCGTGGACTATTACTCACCGTTTTGGGGCCCCAAAGCAATCTCCATGGTTGTTGAACCCCAAGGTTTGCTTACGTGTCGATCATCGACAATCACACTTTGGGCCAATTTTGGCCCGTTTCTTGCACTATTACTTATTTTTGGGGGTCCCGGAGTGATTTCCATGATTGACGAACTCCGGGGTGAGTTTATGTGTCGGTCATCAACACTCACAATTTTGGTCGTATTTGGTCCGTTTCGTGCACTATTACTCACCGTTTCGGCGCCCAAGAACAACTTCCACGATTGACAATCCCAGGGTGTGTTTACGTGTCCGTCGTCAACACTCACAGTTTTGGCCAATTCTGGCGTGTTTCCTGGACTATTACTCACCATTTCTGGGTCCCGAAGCGATTTCCATAGTTGTTGAACCCCAAGGTGCGTTTACAGGTCGGTCATGAGCACTCACAGTTCTGGCCGATTCTAGCCCGTTTCGTGGACTATTACTCACTGTTTTGGGGTCCCAGTGTGATTTCCACGGTTAACAAACCCTGGGGTGCGTTTTATGTGGCGGTCATCAACACCGCCGATTCTGACGCGTTTCGTGGAATATTACTCACCGTTTTGGGACCCCAAAGTGATTTCCATGGTTGTTGAACCCCAAGGTGTGCTTACATGTCGATCATCGACAATCGTAGTTTGGGACGATTTTACCCCGTTTCTTGCAATATAACTTATTTTTGGGGGTCCAGTGATTTCCACGATTGACGAACTCCAGGGTGCGTTTACGTGTCGGTCATCAACACTCACAATTTTGGCCGATTATGGTCCGTTTCATGCACTATTACTCACCGTTTTGGCGTCCCAGAGCGACTTCCATGAATGACAATCCCCAGGGTGCGTTTACATGTCCGTCGTCAACACTCACAGTTTTGGCCAATTCTGACGCGTTTCATGGACTATTACTCACCATTTTGGGGTCCCAAAACGATTTCCGTAGTTGTTGAACCCCAAGGTGCGTTTACGTGTCGGTCATGAGCACTCACAGTTTTGGCCGATTCTGGCCGTTTCATGGACTATTACTCACTGTTTTGGGGTCCCAGTGTGATTTCCACGATTAACGAAACCCGGGGTGCGTTTACGTGTCAGTCATAAACACTCATAGTTTCGGCCGATTCTAGCCTTTTTCGTGGACTATTACTCACTATTTTGGGGTCCCGGAGTGATTTCCACGATTAACGAACCGGGGGTGCATTTACGTGTCGGTCATAAACACTCATAGTTTTGGTTAATTCTGTCCCGTTTCGTAGACTATTACTCACTGTTTTGGGGTCGCGGAGTTATTTCCATGGTAGTTGAACCCCAAGGTGCGCTTAAGTGTATGTCATCAGCAATCGCAGTTGGGCCGATTCTGGCCCGTTTCTTGAACTATCACTTAGTTTTGGGGGTCCCGGAGTGATTTCTACGATTTACGAACCCCGGGGTGCGTTTACGTGTCGTCATCAACACTCACAGTTTTGGCCGATTCTGGCCCGTTTCGTGGACTATTACTCACCGTTTTGGGGACCCAAATCGATTTCCATGGTTGTTGAACCCCAAGGTGCGCTTACGTGTCAATCATCGACAATCGCAATTTGGGCCGATTTTGGCCCGTTTCTTGCACTATTACTTATTTTTGGGGTCCAGAGTGATTTCCACGATTGACGAACTCCGGGGTGCATTTACGTGCCGGTCATCTGCACTCACAATTTTGGCCCTATCAGGTCCGTTTCATGCACTATTACTCACATTGGCGTCCGAGAGCAACTTCCACGATTGATAATCCCCAGGGTGCGTTTATGTGTCCGTCGTCAACACTCACAGTTTTGGCCAATTCTGACGCGTTTCATGGACTATTACTCACCATTTTGGGGTCCCAAAGCGATTTCCGTAGTTGTTGAACCCGAAGGTGCGTTTACATGTCGCTCATGAGCACTCATAGTTTTGGCCGATTCTGGCCTGTTTCGTGGACTATTACTCACTGTTTTGGGGTCCAAGTGTGATTTCCACAATTAAGAAACCCCGGGGTGCGTTTACGTGGCGTTCATCAACACTCATGGTTTTTGTCGATTGTGACGCGTTTCGTGGACCACTCACCGTTTTGGGGTCCCAAAGCGATTTCCATGCTTGTTGAACCCCAAGGTGCGCTTAAGTGTAGGTCATTAACAATCGCATTCTGGGTCGATTCTGGCCCGTTTCTTAGACTATTACTCAGTTTTGGGGGTCCCGGAGTGATTTCCACGACTTACGAACCCCGGGGTGCGTTTACGTGTCGGTCATCAACACTCACAGTTTTGGCCGATTTTGCCCCGTTTCGTCAACTATTACTCACCGTTTTGGTGCCCCAAAGCGATTTCCATGGTTGTTGAACCCCAAGGTGCGCTTATGTGTCGATCACCGACACTCGTAGTTTGGGCCGATCTTGGCCCGTGTCTTGCACTATTACTTGTTTTTGGGGTCCCAAAGTGGTTTACACGATTGACGAACTCCAGGGTGCGTTGACGTGCTGGTCATCTGCACTCACAATTTTGGCCTTATTTGGTCCGTTTCATGCACAATTACTCACCGTTTTGGCGTCCCCGAGCGACGTCCACGATTGACAATACCCAGGGTGCGTTTATGTGTCTGTCGTCAACACTCACATTTTTGGCCAATTCTGACGCGTTTCATGGACTAATACTCACCATTTTGGGGTCCCGAAGCGATTTCCATAGTTGTTGAACCCCAAGGTGCGTTTACGTGTCGGTCATGAGCACTCATAGTTTTGGCCGATTCTGGCCTGTTTCGTGGACTATTACTCACTGTTTTGGGGTCCCAGTGTGATTTCCACAAATAACGAACCCCGGGGTGCGTTTACGTGTCGGTCATCAACACTCGCGGTTTTTGTCGATTGTGACGCGTTTCACGGAATATTACTCACCATTTTGGGGTCCCAAAGCGATTTCCATGGTTGTTGAGCCCCAAGGTGTGCTTAAGTGTAGGTCATCAACAATCGCAGTCTGGGTCCATTCTGGCCCGTTTCTTAGACTATTACTTAGTTTTGGGGGTCCCGGAGTGATTTCCATGATTTACGAACCCCGGGGTGCGTTTACGTGTCGGTCGTCAACACTCATAGTTTTGGCCGATTGTGGCCCATTTCATGGACTATTACTCACCATTTGGGGGCCCCAAAGCGATTTCCATGGTTATTGAACCCCAAGGTGCGCTTACGTGTCGATCATCGACAATCGCAGTTTGGGCCGATTTTGGCCCGTTTCTTGCACTATTACTTATTTTTGGGGGTCCCGGAGTGATTTCCACGATTGACGAACTCCGGGGTGCGTTTACATGTCGGTCATCAACACTCACAATTTTGGCCGTATCTAGTCCGTTTCGTGCACTATTACTCTCCATTTTGGAGTCCCAGAGCGACGTCCACGATTGACAATCCCCATGATGCATTTATGTGTCCGTCGTCAACACTCACAGTTTTTGCCAATTCTGACGCATTTCATGGACTATCACTCACCATTTTAGGGTCCCGAAGCGATTTCCATAGTTGTTAAACCCCAAGGTGCGTTTACGTGTCGGTCATGAGCACTCACAGTTTTGGCCGATTCTAACGTGTTTCATGGACTATTACTCACCATTTTGGGGTCCCAAAATGATTTCCGTAGTTGTTGAACCCCAAGGTGCGTTTACGTGTCGGTCATGAGCACTCACAGTTTTGGCCGATTCTGGCCCATTTCATGGACTATTACTCACTATTTTGGGCTCCCAGTGTGATTTCCACGATTAACGAACCCCGGCGTGCATTTACATGTCTGTCATCAACACTCACGGTTTTTGTCAATTCTGACGCGTTTTGTGGACTATTACTCACCGTTTTGGGGTCCCAAAGCGATTTCCATGGTTGTTGAACCCCAAAGTGCGCTTAAGTGTAGGTCATCAACAATCGCAGTTTGGGTCAAATCTGGCCCGACTCTTAGACTATTACTCACTATTTTGGGGGTCCAGGAGTGATTTCCACGATTTACGACCACCGAGGTGCGTTTACGTGTCGGTCATCAACACACGTGGTTTTGGCCGATTCTGGCCCGTTTCGTGGACTATTACTCACCGTTTTGGGGTCCCAAAGCGATTTCCATGGTTGTTGAACCCCAAGGTGCGCTTTAGTGTTATTCATTAACAATCGCAGTCTGGGTCCCAGAGTTTTGGGGGTCCCAGAGTGATTTCCACGATTTATGAACCCCGGGGTGCGTTTACGTGTCGGTCATCAACACTCACAGTTTTGGGCCCGTTTCGTGGACTACTACTCACCGTTTTGGGGCCCCAAAGCGATTTCCATGGTTGCTGAACCCCAAGGTGCGCTTACGTGTCGATCATCAACAATCGCAGTTTGGGCCGATTTTGGCCCGTTTCTTGCACTATTACTTATTTTTGGGAGTCCCGGAGTGATTTCCACGATTGACGAACTTCGGGGTGCATTTACGTGTCGGTCATCAACACTCGCGGTTTTGGCCGATTTTGGCCCGTTTTGTGGACTATTACTCACCGTTTTGGGGCCCCAAAGCAATTTCCATGGTTGTTTAACCCCAAGGTGCGCTTACGTGTCGATCATCGCCAATCGCAATTTGGCCCGATTTTGGCCCGTTTCTTGCATGATTACTTAGTTTTGGGGGTCGCGGAGTGATTTACACGATTGACGAACTCCGGGTGCGGTTACGTGTCGGTCATCAACACTCACAATTTTGGCCGATTCTGGTCCGTTTCATGCACTATTACTCATCGTTTTGGCATCCTAGAGCGACTTCCATGATTGACAATCCCCAGGGTGCATTCACATGTCCGTCGTCAACACTCACAGTATTGGTCAATTCTGACGCGTTTCATGGAACTCACCATTTTGGGGTCCCGAAGCGATTTCCATAGTTGTTGAACCCCAAGGTGCGTTTACGTGTTGGTCATGAACACTCACAGTTTTTGCAGAATTTGGCCCGTTTCATGAACTATTACTCACTGTTTTGGGGTCCCAGTGTGATTTCCACGATTAACGAACCCCGGGGTGCGTTTATGCGTCGGTCATCAACACTCGCAGTTTCGGCCGATTCTAGCCCGTTTTGTGGACTATTACTCGCTGTTTTGGGGTCCCGGAGTGATTACCACGATTAACGAACCGGGGATGCGTTTACGTGTCGGTCATAAACACTCATTCCTTTGGCCGATTCTGTCCCGTTTCGTAGACTATAACTCACTGTTTTGGGGTGCCGGAGTGATTTCCACGATTAACGTACCCCGGGCTGCGTTTACGTGTCTGTCATCAGCACTCACAGTTTTGGCCGATTCTGTCCATTTTCGTAGACTATTAATCACTGTTTTGCGGTCCCAAAGCGATTTCCATGGTAGTTGAATCCCAAGGTGCGATTAAGTGTAGGTCATCAACAATCGCGGTTTGGGCCGATTCTAGCCCGTTTCTTGGACTTTCACTTAGTTTTGGGGGTCCCGGAGTGATTTCCACGATTTACGAACCCCGGGGTGCGTTTACGTGTCGGTCATCAACAATCACAGTTTAGGCCAATTCTGACGTGTTTCGTGGACTATTACTCACCGTTTTGGGGTCCTGAAGTGATTTCCACAGTTGTTGAACCCCAAGGTGCGCTTGCGTGTCGATCATCGACAATCGCAACTTTGGCAGATTTTGGCCCGTTTCGTGGACTATTACTCACTGTTTTGGGGTCCCAGTGTGATTTCCACAATTAACGAACCCTAGGGTGTGTTTACGTGTCGGTCATCAACACTAGCAGTTTTTGTTGATTCTGACGCATTTTGTGGACTATTACTCACCGTTATGGGGTCCCAAAGCGATTTCCATGGTTGTTGAAGCCCACGGCGCGCTTAAGTGTAGGTCATCAACAATCACAGTTTGGGTCAAATCTGGCCCGTTTTTTAGACTATTACTTAGTTTTGGGGGTCCCGGAGTGATTTCCACAATTTACAACCACCGAGGTGCGTTTACGTGTTGGTCATCAACACTCATGGTTTTGGCCGGTTTTGGCCCGTTTCGTTGACTATTACTCACCATTTTGGGGCCCCAAAGCGATTTCCATGGTTGTTTAACCCCAAGGTGCACTTACGTGTCGATCATCAACAATCGCAGTTTGGGCCGATTTTGGCCCGTTTCTTGCACTATTACTTATTTTTGGGGGTCCCGGAGTGATTTCCATGATTGACGATCTCCGGGGCGCGTTTACGTGCCGATCATGAACACTCACAATTTTGGCCGTATTTGGTCCTTTCGTCCACTATTACTCACCGTTTTGGCATCCCAGAGCGACTTCCACGATTGACAATCCCCGAGGTGTGTTTACATGTCCGTCGTCAACACTGACAGTTTTGGCCAATTCGGTCGCGTTTCATGGACTATTACTCACCATTTTGGGCTCCTGAAGCGATTTTGATAGTTGTTGAACCCCAAGGTGCGTTTACGTGTCGGTCATGAGCACTCATAGGTTTTGTCGATTCTGGCCCGTTTCATGGACTATTACTCACTGTTCTGGGGTCCCAGTGTGATTTCCACGATTAACGAACCCCGTGGTGCGTTTACGTGTCAGTCATCAACACTCGCGGTTTTTGTCGATTATGACGCGTTTCGTGGACTATTACTCACCCTTTTTTGGTCCCAAAGCAATTTCCATGGTTGTTGAACCCCAAGGTGAGCTTAAGTGTAGGTCATCAACAATCACAGTTTGGGTCAAATCTGGCCCATTTCTTAGACTATTACTCACTGCTTTGGGAGTCCCGGAGTGATTTCCATGATTGACGACCACCAGGGTGCATTTACGTGTCGGTCATCAACACTCGTGGTTTTGGCCGATTCTGGCCCGTTTCGTGGACTATTACTCACCGTTTTGGGGCCCCAAAGCGATTTCCATGGTTGTTGAACCCCAAGGTGCGCTTACGTGTCGATCATCGACAATCGCAGTTTGGGCCGGTTTTGGCCCGTTTCTTGCACTATTACTTATTTTTGGGCGTCTCGGAGTGATTTTCATGATTGACGAACTCCGGGGTGCGTTGACGTGTCAATCATGAGAAGCCACAATTTTGGTCGTATTTGGTCCGTTTCGTGCACTACTACTCATCGTTTTGGCATCCTAGAGCGACTTCCACGATTGACAATCCCTAGGGTGCGTTTACATGCCCGTCGTCAACACTCACAGTTTTGGCTAATTCTGACGCGTTTCATGGACTATTACTCACCATTTTGGGGTCCCGAAGCGATTTCCATAGTTGTTGAACCCCAAGGTGCGTTTACGTGTCGGTCATGAGCACTCACAGTTTTGGCCGATTCTGGCCCGTTTCATGGACTATTACTCATTGTTTTGGGGTCCCAGTGTAATTTCCACGATTAACGAACCCCGGGTTGCGTTTACGTGTCGGTCATCAACACTCGTGGTTGTTGTCAATTCTGACGCGTTTCGTGGACTATTACTCACCGTTTTTTGGTCCCAAAGCGATTTCCAAGGTGCGCTTAAGTGTAGGTCATTAACAATCGCAGTCTGGGTCAATTCTCGCGCGTTTCTTAGACTATTACTCTGTTTTGGGGGTCCCGGAGTGATTTCCATGATTTACGAACCGCGAGGTGAGTTTACGTGTCAGTCATGAACACTCACCGTTTTGGCCGATTCTGGCCCATTTCATGGACTTATTAGTCACCGTTTTGAGGCCCCAAAGCGATTTCCATGGTTGTTGAACCCCAAGGTGCGCTTACATGTCGATCATCGACAATCGCAGTTTGGGCCGATTTTAGCCCGTTTCTTGCACTGTTACTTATTTTTGGGGTCCCGGAATGATTTCCACGATTGACGAACTCCGGGGTGTATTTACATGCCGGTCATCAACACTCGCGGTTTTGGCCGATTTTGGCCCGTTTCGTGGACTATTACTCACGGTTTTGGGGCCCCAAAGCGATTTCCATGGTTGTTGAACCCCAAGGTGCGTTTACATGTCCGTCGTCAACAATGACAGTTTTGGCCAATTCTGAGGCGTTTCATGGACTATTACTCACCATTTTGGGGTCCCGAAGCGATTTCCATAGTTGTTGAACCCCAAGGAGTGTTTACCTGTCGGTCATGAGCACTCACAGTTTTGGCTGATTCTGGCCCATTTCATGGACTATTACTCACTGTTTTGGGGTCCCAGTTTGATTTCCATGATTAATGAACCTCGGGGTGCGTTTACGTGCCGGTCATCAACACTCACGGTATTTGTCGATTCTAATGCGTTTTGTGGACTATTACTCACCGTTTTGGGGTCCCAATGTGATTTCCATGGTTGTTGAACCCCAAGGTGCGCTTAAGTGTAGGTCATCAACAGTCGCAGTTTGGGTCAAATCTGGCCCATTTCTTAGACTCACTGTTTTGGGGGTCCAGGAGTGATTTCCACGATTTACGACCACCGAGGTGCGTTTACGTGTTGGTCATCAACACTCGTGGTTTTGGCCGATTCTGGCCCGTTTCGTGGACTATTACTCACTGTTTTGTGGCCCCAAAGCGATTTCCATGGTTGTTGAACCCCAAGGTGCGCTTATGTGTCGATCATCGACAATCGCAGTTTGGGCCGATTTTGGCCCGTTTCTTGCACTATTACTTATTTTTGGGCGTCCCGGAGTGATTTCCATGATTGATGAACTCCGGGGTGCGTTTACGTGTCGATCATCAACACTCACAATTCTGTCCGTATTTGGTCCGTTTCGTGCACTATTACTCACCGTTTTGGCGTCCCAGAGCGACTTCCACGATTGACAATCCCCAGGGTGCATTTACATGTCCGTCATCAACACTCATAGTTTTGGCCAATTCTGACGCGTTTCATGAACGATAACTCACTATTTTGGGGTCCCGAAGCGATTTCCGTAGTTGTTTAACCCAAGGTGCGTTTATGTGTCGGTCATGAGCACTCATAGTTTTGGCCGATTCTGGCCCGTTTCATGGACTATTACTCACTATTTTGGTGTCCCAGTGTGATTTCCACGATTAACGAACCCCGGGGTGCATTTCCACGATTAACGAACCCCAAAGCGATTTCCATGGTTGTTGAACCCCAAGGTGCGTTTACATGTCCGTCGTCAACAATGACAGTTTTGGCCAATTCTGAGGCGTTTCATGGACTATTACTCACCATTTTGGGGTCCCGAAGCGATTTCCATAGTTGTTGAACCCCAAGGAGTGTTTACCTGTCGGTCATGAGCACTCACAGTTTTGGCCGATTCTGGCCCATTTCATGGACTATTACTCACCGTTTTGGGGCCCCAAAGTGATTTCCGTTGTTGTTGAACCCGAAGGTGCGCTTACGTGTCAATCATCGACAATCGCAGTTTGGGCCGTTTTGGGGTGCGTTGACGTGTCAATCATCAAAACTCACACTTTTGGTCATATTTGGTCCGTTTCGTGCACTATTACTCACCTTTTTGGCGTCCTAGAGCGACTTCCACGATTGACAATCCCCAGGTTGCGTTTACATGCCCGTCGTCAACACTCACAGTTTTGGCCAATTCTGACGCGTTTCATGGACTATTGCTCACCATTTCGGGGTCCCGAAGCGATTTCCATAGTTGTTGAACCCCAAGGTGCGTTTACGTGTCGGTCATGAGCACTCACAGTTTTGGCCGATTCTGGCCCGTTTCATGGACTATTACTCACTGTTTTGGGGTCCCAGTGTGATTTCCAAGATTAATTCCCCCCGGGGTGCGTTTTCGTGTCGGTCATCAACACTCGCGGTTTTTGTCGATTCTGACGCGTTTCGTGGACTATTACTCACCGTTTTGGGGTCCCAAAGCGATTTCCATGGTTGTTGAACCCAAAGGTGTGCTTAAGTGTAGGTCATTAACAATTGCAGTCTGGGTCGATTCTGGCCCGTTTCTTAGACTATTACTCAGTTTTGGGGGTCCCGGAGTGATTTCCACGATTTACGAACCCCGGGGTCCGTTTACGTGTCGGTCATCAGCACTCACAGTTTTGGCTGATTCTGGCCCGTTTCGTGGACTATTACTCACCGTTTTGGGGCCCCAAAGCGATTTCCATGGTTGTTGAACCCCAAGCTGTGCTTACGTGTCGATCATCGACAATCGCTGTTTGGGCCGATTTTGGCCCGTTTATTGCACTATTACTTATTTTTGGGGGTCCCGGAGTGATTTCCACGATTGACGAACTCCGGGGTGCGTTTACGTGTCGGTCATCAACACTCGCGGTTTTGGCCGAGTTTGGCCCATTTCGTGGACTATTAAGCATATTGACCCGAGATTGAGCCATAGTGACATGAGATTAAGAAAAAACGAAAAAATATTGGAAAAAATTGGAAAAATTTGAAAAAAAATTTGAAAAAAATTTGTTAGTAATGGTACACTTCTATGTGGTGCGCCATTACTAAGTGAGATAGTAATGGCGCACCTCTAGGCATGCTAATGGCGCACTATAGGTGTGCCATTAGTATCTGGTATACTAATGGCGCACTAGTGGTGCGCCATTAGTAAAAAATTCTAATGGTGTGATGCTAGTGGCGCACCTGTAGTGCGCCATTAATGGCCAAAACAGGTGCGCCACTAGCAGGCCTTTTCCTAGTAGTGGTGGGACCGAATCATGAAACTCGGTCAGACCGATTTAGTTCATAATGTGACCGTTAGGTATTTCGGTGGAACCGACATGTCAACTCGGTGGGACCGATATCGTTAGGGTTAGGTCATAACGTAATCTCGATGAGACCGATTACAGATACTCGCTGAGACCGATTTTGGTAATAAGCTAACCAGAGAGTTGGCCAGGCAAAATCAGTGGGACCGATCCGCTCATCTCGGTTGGACCGAAATGTTACGAAAGGGAAACAAAGAGTTTGCATTGCAATCTCGGTGGGACCGATCACTCATCTCGGTTGGACCGAAACGTTATGAAGGGAAACAGAGAGTTTGCAATCCCATCTCGGTGAGACCGAGATCCCTATCGGTGATACCGGAAAGACTAGGGTTTCTGGCAGTGGCTATGTCAACTGAACTCGATGGCGCCGGATAGAAAGTTTCGGTGGGGCCGAGTTTGACTTTTGGTTTGGGACATATGTGGATGTAAGAAAGTAGTTGAGGGCTTTGGAGCATATCACTAAGCACTTTGAGCAAGTAAGACATTAAGCAACACCCCATCCCCTCTTAATAGTATTGGCTTTCCTATGCACTCAATGTGATCTTGGATCACTAAAAGTAAAATGTAGAGTCTTGTGCTTTGAGTTTGAGCCAATCCTTTTGTCCTTAGCATTTTGAGGGGTCCACGTTTCTCATCCATGCCATGCCAAACATTGAGCTTTCCTGAAATATTTATCTTGAAATAGCATTAGCTCAATGAGATATATGTTGTTAGGAATTACCAAAACCACCCAGGGATAGTTGCACTTTCAGCATCTAGTGTATTAAGTTCATGGATAAACAGAGTAATGCAATAAGAACGATGACATGATGTAGAAAAGATCCGTTTATCTATTATGAAGATATAGGTCCCATCTTATTATCCTTAGTAGCAACGATACATACGTGTCGGTTCCCCTTCTGTCACTGGAATCAAGCACCGTAAGATCGAACCCACTACAAAGCACCTCTTCCCATTGCAAGATAAATAGATCAAGTTGGCCAAACAAAACCCAACTATCGGAGAAGAAATACGAGGCTATAAGCAATCATGCATATAAGAGATCAAAGAAGACTCAAATAACTTTCATGGATAAAAACATAGATCTGATCATAAATTCAAAGTTCATCGGATCCCAACAAAGACACCGCAAAAAGGCGTACATCATATGGATCTCCAAGAGACCATTGTATTGATAATCAAGGGAGAGAGAGGGGAAGCCATCTAGCTACTAACTACGGACCTGTATATCTACAAGGAACTACTCACGCATCATCGGAGAGGCACCAATGGAAGTGGTGAACCCCTCCGTGATGGTGTGTAGATTGGATCTGGTGGTTCTGGACTCTGCGGCTGCTGGAGTTGATTTTCGTCGAATCCCCTAGGGTTTCTGGAATATTGGGGTATTTATAGAGCAAAGAGGCGGTTCAGGGGGCACCCGAGGTGGGTACAAAACACCAGGGCGCGCTTGGGCCTCCTGGCGCGCCCTGGTGGGCACTGCTCCCCTCGAGGCACCCCGCAGGTGCTTCCTTGGCCCACTAGATGTCTTCTGTCCCAAAAAAAATCCTCCAGGAGTTTCGCTGCATTTGGACTCCGTTTGATATTGCTTTCCCGTGATGTAAAAAACAGGCAGAAAACAACAACTCGCACCGGGCACTATGTCAATAGGTTAGTACCAAAAATGACTATAAAATGATTGTAAAACATCCAAGAATGATAATATAACAGCATGGAACAATCAAAAATTATAGATACGTTGGAGACGTATTGTCGGAGTAATGGGCCATGGGTAGGCCAACCCGAGCCCCAGAACCTTTCAAGACATCGGGGCAGGCCGCGCCCCTCGTGCCGAGTCCCAGGGACGACTCCAAGATATGCCGAGTCCCAGGGACGACTCCAAGATATGCCAAGTCCCAGACGGCGACTCCAAGATAAGCCGACACCTGGCCGGCGACCTTCAGAGAGGCCGACTATGGAGAGTCGGCCCGCGCCTCCGCCCTTGTCTCGAAGGGCGAGACGGGGTATGGCCACGGCATGGCCATCCCCCCTGCTTACAAGGGGCTGGTATGGCTACAGTAGGCCGTATCGCTGGAGATCTCCGGCGAGGCGCGGCACTGTTGCCATGTCGACCCTGACCTCAGCAACAGTAGACAGTGCACTGTGCCCACGACGCCGGCCTGTACGACCCAAGGGTAGCGGGACCACCCGTCAGTGGGTAGACAAAAGACGACATGAGTGCCTTGGAGACGGACCCGTGGGAGTCGGCCCCCAGGAGCCGGCCGCCCCCTCCCCCGGGCCCCGCGCACCATTAACCAGACAAGACAGGGAATGGCGACAATGAACGCACGCCGGACGGCGGCGCTGTTGCCATGACCGCATGACCACGCCAGCGTCATCAAGAGTACCGCTACAGTATCAGGCCTGTCCGCGGGGCCCGCCAGTCGGCGGGCCCCAGAAGTCGGCAGAAAGGACGACGGCCTGAGAGACAGATGGCTGGGGCCCGCGCCTAGCCAGGTTACTATTGTATCCCTGGGGGGTAGGCCTATATAAACCCCCTGGGAAGCCCATGCAAAGGGTTCGGACCCAGATAGAAATAGACCATATAGCATAGGAAAGAGAGAGCTAGCCTTGCCCTCTCCTACCTCCAGAAACAGCTCTAGGAGCACCATTATAACCACTTTGCCATAGTGACCATGCGGAGACCCCGCAGAGCAGCAGTAGGGGTGTTATCTCCTAGGAGAGCCCTGAAGCTGGGTAAGTTCCGCCGGCGTGCATGTCTTCGCCTCATCCCGCTTCCAGGCACCGGCGACGTTCTACTCGCTCCCACCATGATAAGCCATCATTTGGCATATGTCGCACCCAACCCCCGACATTTGGCGCCCACCATGGGGCGAGGTGCACCGTCGTCCGGAGACCTGCTCTGGACGGGAACCCTCTTCCTCCCTGGCGAGCACAGCCAGCCCGGCACGCCAGATGGAGTTTGCGCCGACGCACTGCGTGGCGCTGGGATCGCCTGCGCGGCCAGTTGCCTCACCGAGCTTATCGACGAGGTTCGCCTTTCCGACGAGCCTGCATCTGACGCAGGCACGAGCGGCCCCGAGAGCCTCCTCGCGGGTCTCCTCGACCAACTCCATGTCGCCGGCGAGCCTGCCGTGGACCTGGAGTCCATAGGATCCACCGACCCGATGCTGGTCGACTCCAATACCGCGTCGCTCGATGTGTTTCCCACCAACGTGGTGGTCTATGATGAGCCGTTCCCTTGGGCGGGGAGCGACGGAAGCACAGTCACGGAGGTTCTCGTCCTCGATCACGGCGAATGTTCTGGCGAGGAAGCGCACGACCCGCTCGACGCGGCTCTGTGAGACCTTACCGCGCCGATTTCGGGAGACGCTGACGCCGAGACGCTGGAGGCACGCCGCCTTCAGCTTATCTAGGGTGCGAAGAAGTTGGCAAGCATGAGACGCTTGTCAGAAGCGTACCAGCGCGAGATGGATCGCGCCGTGGGCGGCTCGCCGGCTCCGACTGGGCCTAGCCGCCTAGGCACGGTCCGACAATGCAGCGTGGCAATCGCCAACCTGTTCGGGGCTGATCGCCCTGTGTATGCCACGCCCGCGGAGAATATCCGTGCCGCCCAGGCGGCGGCAGACGAGCTCGACAACTTTGAGGGCGAAGAGCGCCGCATGATTACGGAGCGAGTTCAGCAGCTCCTCGACGCGGCTGCCGTGCAGAATGAAGCCGGCTGCCGCACCGAGGCACCGCAGCGCCTAAACGACGACCCGCCACCCCGCCGAGACCAAGGCGCGACGTCTCGGACGCCGACTGGTGAGGCTCGCGGAAAGAAGGACAAGGAGCCGGCTGTCAGCCACAGTCGGACTCGCATCACCATCGATCGCGACCAAGACGGCCGCCCCAAAGCGGTGGAACGGCGGGACGACTATCTGCCTCCCCCTCTGTAACACCCATGATGCGGCTATATCTCCCACGTGTCGGAGCACGACTTAGAGGCATAACCGCATAGTGGTTTTGTCGCAAGAAGGGTCATCTTCACACATTCCCATGTAATGAACAAGAATGGGATACGAGAGTTGGCTTACAATCGCCACTTCACACAATACATAATTTAAACACATACATCATTCCAATACACTCATAGGCCGACTACGGTCAAGTTCAAATGAAAAGAAGAACCCCAAATGCTAGATCCCCGATCGTCCCGACTTGGGCTCCACTACTGATCATCTCGAAACGATACATAGTAACGACCAAGAGCCTCGTCAAATTCCCACTTCAGCTCAGTTGCGCCATCTGCACTGGTATCATCGGCACCTGCATCTGTTTTGGTAGAATCTGTGAGCCACGGGGACTCAGCAATCTCACACCCGCGAGATCAAGACTATTTAAGCTCATAGGTAGGAAAAGTGTAATATGGTGGAGCTGCGGCAAGCACTAAGCATATATTGTGGCTAACATACGCAAGTGAGAGCGAGAAGAGAAGCAACGCAGTGGTCGAGAAGCTAAAAGTGATCAAGAAGTGATCCTGAAACTACTTACGTCAAACATAACACAAACCGTGTTCACTTCTCGGACTCCGCCGAGAAGAGACCATCACGGCTACACACGCGGTTGATGTATTTTAAAGAGGTCAAGTGTCAAGTTATCTACAACCGGAAATTAACAAATTCCCATCTGCCTCATAACCGCGGGCACGGCTTCCGAAAGATTATATACCCTGCAGGGGTGTCCCAACTCAGCCCATCACAAGCTCTCACGGTCAACGAAGGAATATACCTTCTCCCAGGAAGACCCGATCAGTCTCGGAATCCCGGTTCGCAAAACATTTCGACAATGGTAAAACAAGTCCAGCAAAGCCGCCCGATGTGCCGACAAATCCCGATAGGAGCTACACATATCTCGTTCTCAGGGCACACCGGATGAACACTACGTACAACTAGAACCAGCCCTCAAGTTTCCCCGAGGTGGCGCTACAAGTGGCTCTAGTTCGGACCAACACTTAGAGGAGCACTGGCCCGGGGGGGTAATAAAGATGACCCTTGGGCTCGCGAAAACCCAACGGAAAAAGGCTTAGGTGAAAAATGGTAAAACCAAGTTTGGGCCTTGCTGGAGGAGTTTTATTCAAAGCGAACTGTTAAGGGGGTCCCATAAATCACCCAACCGTGTAAGGAACGCAAAATCAAGGAACATAACACCGGTTTACGGAACTAGGGCGGCAAGAGTGGAATAAATCACCAGGCATAAGGCCGAGCCTTCCACCCTTTACCTAGTATAAAAGATGCATTAATATAAACAGGAGATATTGTGATATCCCAAAGTAACCATGTTCCGACCTGGAACAAACTTCATCAACAATCGCAGTTTGGGGTCCCAAAGCGATTTCCATGGTTGTTGAGCCCCAAGGTGTGCTTAAGTGTAGGTCATCAACAATCGCAGTCTGGGTCCATTCTGGCCCGTTTCTTAGACTATTACTTAGTTTTGGGGGTCCCGGAGTGATTTCCATGATTTACGAACCCCGGGGTGCGTTTACGTGTCGGTCATCAACACTCATAGTTTTGGCCGATTGTGGCCCATTTCATGGACTATTACTCACCATTTGGGGGCCCCAAAGCGATTTCCATGGTTATTGAACCCCAAGGTGCGCTTACGTGTCGATCATCGACAATCGCAGTTTGGGCCGATTTTGGCCCGTTTCTTGCACTATTACTTATTTTTGGGGGTCCCGGAGTGATTTCCACGATTGACAAACTCCGGGGTGCGTTTACATGTCGGTCATCAACACTCACAATTTTGGCCGTATCTAGTCCGTTTCGTGCACTATTACTCTCCATTTTGGAGTCCCAGAGCGACGTCCACGATTGACAATCCCCATGATGCATTTATGTGTCCGTTGTCAACACTCACAGTTTTTGCCAATTCTGACGCATTTCATGGACTATTACTCACCATTTTAGGGTCCCGAAGCGATTTCCATAGTTGATAAACCCCAAGGTGCGTTTACGTGTCGGTCATGAGCACTCACAGTTTTGGCCGATTCTAACGTGTTTCATGGACTATTACTCACCATTTTGGGTTCCCAAAATGATTTCCGTAGTTGTTGAACCCCAAGGTGCGTTTACGTGTCGGTCATGAGCACTCATAGTTTTGGCCGATTCTGGCCCATTTCATGGACTATTACTCACTATTTTGGGCTCCCAGTGTGATTTCCACGATTAACGAACCCCGGGGTGCGTTTACATGTCTGTCATCAACACTCACGGTTTTTGTCAATTCTGACGCGTTTTGTGGACTATTACTCACCGTTTTGGGGTCCCAAAGCGATTTCCATGGTTGTTGAACCCCAAAGTGCGCTTAAGTGTAGGTCATCAACAATCGCAGTTTGGGTCAAATCTGGCCCGATTCTTAGACTATTACTCACTATTTTGGGGGTCCCGGAGTGATTTCCACGATTTACGACCACCGAGGTGTGTTTACGTGTCGGTCATCAACACACGTGGTTTTCGCCGATTCTGGCCCGTTTCGTGGACTATTACTCACCGTTTTGGGGTCCCAAAGCGATTTCCATGGTTGTTGAACCCCAAGGTGCGCATTAGTGTTATTCATTAACAATCGCAGTCTGGGTCCCAGAGTTTTGGGGGTCCCAGAGTGATTTCCACGATTTATGAACCCCGGGGTGCGTTTACGTGTCGGTCATCAACACTCACAGTTTTGGGCCCGTTTCGTGGACTATTACTCACCGTTTTGGGGCCCCAAAGCGATTTCCATGGTTGCTGAACCCCAAGGTGCGCTTACGTGTCGATCATCAACAATCGCAGTTTGGGCCGATTTTGGCCCGTTTCTTGCACTATTACTTATTTTTGGGAGTCCCGGAGTGATTTCCACGATTGACGAACTTCGGGGTGCATTTACGTGTCGGTCATCAACACTCGCGGTTTTGGCCGATTTTGGCCCGTTTTGTGGACTATTACTCACCGTTTTGGGGCCCCAAAGCAATTTCCATGGTTGTTTAACCCCAAGGTGCGCTTACGTTTCGATCATCGCCAATCGCAATTTGGCCCGATTTTGGCCCGTTTCTTGCATGATTACTTAGTTTTGGGGGTCACGGAGTGATTTACACGATTGACGAACTCCGCGTGCGGTTACGTGTCGGTCATCAACACTCACAATTTTGGCCGATTCTGGTCCGTTTCATGCACTATTACTCATCGTTTTGGCATCCTAGAGCGACTTCCATGATTGACAATCCCCAGGGTGCGTTCACATGTCCGTCGTCAACACTCACAGTATTGGTCAATTCTGACGCGTTTCATGGACTATTACTCACCATTTTGGGGTCCCGAAGCGATTTCCATAGTTGTTGAACCCCAAGGTGCGTTTACGTGTTGGTCATGAACACTCACAGTTTTTGCAGAATTTGGCCCGTTTCATGAACTATTACTCACTGTTTTGGGGTCCCAGTGTGATTTCCACGATTAACGAACCCCGGGGTGCGTTTATGCGTCGGTCATCAACACTCGCAGTTTCGGCCGATTCTAGCCCGTTTTGTGGACTATTACTCACTGTTTTGGGGTCCCGGAGTGATTACCACGATTAACGAATCGGGGATGCGTTTACGTGTCGGTCATAAACACTCATTCCTTTGGCCGATTCTGTCCCGTTTCATAGACTATAACTCACTGTTTTGGGGTGCCGGAGTGATTTCCACGATTAACGTACCCCGGGCTGCGTTTACGTGTCTGTCATCAGCACTCACAGTTTTGGCCGATTATGTCCAGTTTCGTAGACTATTAATCACTGTTTTGCGGTCCCAAAGCGATTTCCATGGTAGTTGAATCCCAAGGTGCGCTTAAGTGTAGGCCATCAACAATCGCGGTTTGGGCCGATTCTGGCCCGTTTCTTGGACTTTCACTTAGTTTTGGGGGTCCCGGAGTGATTTCCATGATTTACGAACCCCGGGGTGCGTTTACGTGTCGGTCATCAACAATCACAGTTTAAGCCAATTCTGACGTGTTTCGTGGACTATTACTCACCGTTTTGGGGTCCCGAAGTGATTTCCACAGTTGTTGAACCCCAAGGTGCGCTTGCATGTCGATCATCGACAATCGCAATTTTGGCAGATTTTGGCCCGTTTCGTGGACTATTACTCACTGTTTTGGGGTCCCAGTGTGATTTCCACAATTGACGAACCCTAGGGTGTGTTTACGTGTCGGTCATCAACACTAGCGGTTTTTGTTGATTCTGACGCATTTTGTGGACTATTACTCACCGTTATGGGGTCCCAAAGCGATTTCCATGGTTGTTGAAGCCCACGGCGCGCTTAAGTGTTGGTCATCAACAATCACAGTTTGGGTCAAATCTAGCCCGTTTTTTAGACTATTACTTAGTTTCGGGGGTCCCGGAGTGATTTCCACAATTTACAACCACCGAGGTGCGTTTACGTGTTGGTCATCAACACTCATGGTTTTGGCCGGTTCTGGCCCGTTTCGTTGACTATTACTCACCATTTTGGGGCCCGAAAGCGATTTCCATGGTTGTTTAACCCCAAGGTGCACTTACGTGTCGATCATCAACAATCGCAGTTTGGGCCGATTTTGGCCCGTTTCTTGCACTATTACTTATTTTTGGGGGTCCCGGAGTGATTTCCATGATTGACGATCTCCGGGGCGCATTTACGTGCCGATCATGAACACTCACAATTTTGGCCGTATTTGGTCCTTTCGTCCACTATTACTCACCGTTTTGGCATCCTAGAGCGACTTCCACGATTCACAATCCCCGAGGTGTGTTTACATGTCCGTCGTCAACACTGACAGTTTTGGCCAATTCGGTCGCGTTTCATGGACTATTACTCACCATTTTGGGCTCCTGAAGCGATTTCCATAGTTGTTGAACCCCAAGGTGCGTTTACGTGTCGGTCATGAGCACTCATAGGTTTTGTCGATTCTGGCCCGTTTCATGGACTATTACTCACTGTTCTGGGGTCCCAGTGTGATTTCCACGATTAACGAACCCCGTGGTGCGTTTATGTGTCAGTCATCAACACTCGCGGTTTTTTTCGATTATGACGCGTTTCGTGGACTATTACTCACCATTTTTTGGTCCCAAAGCAATTTCCATGGTTGTAGAACCCCAAGGTGAGCTTAAGTGTAGGTCATCAACAATCATAGTTTGGGTCAAATCTGGCCCATTTCTTAGACTATTACTCACTGCTTTGGGAGTCCCGGAGTGATTTCCATGATTGACGACCACCAGGGTGCATTTACGTGTCGGTCATCAACACTCGTGGTTTTGGCCGATTCTGGCCCGTTTCGTGGACTATTACTCACCGTTTTGGGGCCCCAAAGCGATTTCCATGGTTGTTGAACCCCAAGGTGCGCTTACGTGTCGATCATCGACAATCGCAGTTTGGGCCGGTTTTGGCCCGTTTCTTGCACTATTACTTATTTTTGGGCGTCTCGGAGTGATTTTCATGATTGACGAACTCCGGGGTGCGTTGACGTGTCAATCATGAGAAGCCACAATTTTGGTCGTATTTGGTCCGTTTCGTGCACTACTATCATCGTTTTGGCATCCTAGAGCGACTTCCACGATTGACAATCCCTAGGGTGCGTTTACATGCCCGTCGTCAACACTCACAGTTTTGGCTAATTCTGACGCGTTTCATGGACTATTACTCACCATTTTGGGGTCCCGAAGCGATTTCCATAGTTGTTGAACCCCAAGGTGCGTTTACGTGTTGGTCATGAGCACTCACAGTTTTGGCAGATTCTGGCCCGTTTCATGGACTATTACTCATTGTTTTGGGGTCCCAGTGTAATTTCCACGATTAACGAACCCCGGGTTGCGTTTACGTGTCAGTCATCAACACTCGTGGTTGTTGTCAATTCTGACGCGTTTCGTGGACTATTACACACCGTTTTTTGGTCCCAAAGCGATTTCCAAGGTGCACTTAAGTGTAGGTCATTAACAATCGCAGTCTGGGTCAATTCTGGCGCGTTTCTTAGACTATTACTCTGTTTTGGGGGTCCCGGAGTGATTTCCATGATTTACGAACCGCGAGGTGAGTTTACGTGTCAGTCATGAACACTCACCGTTTTGGCCGATTATGGCCCATTTCATGGACTTATTAGTCACCGTTTTGAGGCCCCAAAGCGATTTCCATGGTTGTTGAACCCCAAGGTGCGCTTACGTGTCGATCATCGACAATCGCAGTTTGGGCCGATTTTAGCCCGTTTCTTGCACTGTTACTTATTTTTGGGGTCCCGGAGTGATTTCCACGATTGACGAACTCCGGGGTGTATTTACATGCCGGTCATCAACACTCGCGGTTTTGGCCGATTTTGGCCCGTTTCGTGGACTATTACTCACGGTTTTGGGGCCCCAAAGCGATTTCCATGGTTGTTGAACCCCAAGGTGCGTTTACATGTCCTTCGTCAACAATGACAGTTTTGGCCAATTCTGAGGCGTTTCATGGACTATTACTCACCATTTTGGGGTCCCGAAGCGATTTCCATAGTTGTTGAACCCCAAGGAGTGTTTACCTGTCGGTCATGAGCACTCACAGTTTTGGCCGATTCTGGCCCATTTCATGGACTATTACTCACTGTTTTGGGGTCCCAGTTTGATTTCCATGATTAATGAACCTCGGGGTGCGTTTACGTGCCGGTCATCAACACTCACGGTATTTGTCGATTCTAATGCGTTTTGTGGACTATTACTCACCGTTTTGGGGTCCCAATGTGATTTCCATGGTTGTTGAACCCCAAGGTGCGCTTAAGTGTAGGTCATCAACAGTCGCAGTTTGGGTCAAATCTGGCCCATTTCTTAGACTCACTGTTTTGGGGGTCCAGGAGTGATTTCCACGATTTACGACCACCGAGGTGCGTTTACGTGTCGGTCATCAACACTCGTGGTTTTGGCCGATTCTGGCCCGTTTCGTGGACTATTACTCACTGTTTTGTGGCCCCAAAGCGATTTCCATGGTTGTTGAACCCCAAGGTGCGCTTATGTGTCGATCATCGACAATCGCAGTTTGGGCCGATTTTGGCCCGTTTCTTGCACTATTACTTATTTTTGGGCGTCCCGGAGTGATTTCCATGATTGACGAACTCCGGGGTGCGTTTACGTGTCGATCATCAACACTCATAATTCTGGCCGTATTTGGTCCGTTTCGTGCACTATTACTCACCGTTTTGGCGTCCCAGAGCGACTTGCACGATTGACAATCCCCAGGGTGCATTTACTTGTCCGTCATCAACACTCATAGTTTTGGCCAATTCTGACGCGTTTCATGAACGATAACTCACTATTTTGGGGTCCCGAAGCGATTTCCATAGTTGTTTAACCCAAGGTGCGTTTATGTGTCGGTCATGAGCACTCATAGTTTTGGCCGATTCTGGCCCGTTTCATGGACTATTACTCACTGTTTTGGTGTCCCAGTGTGATTTCCACGATTAACGAACCCCGGGGTGCATTCATGTGTCAGTCATCATCACTCGCGGTTTTTGTCGATTCTGACGCGTTTCGTGGACTATTACTCACCATTTTGGGGTCCCAAAGCGATTTCCATGGTTGTTGAACCCCAAGGCGCGCTTAAGTGTAGGTCATTAACAATCACAGTCTGGGTCGATTCTGGCCCGTTTCTTAGACTATTACTCAGTTTTGGAGGTCCCGGAGTGATTTCCACGATTTACGAACCACGGGGTGCGTTTACGTGTCGGTCATCAGCACACACAGTTTTGGCTAATTCTGGTCCGTTTCGTGGACTATTACTCACCGTTTTGGGGCCCCAAGGCGATTCCCATGGTTGTTGAACCCCATGGTGCGCTTACGTGTCGATCATCGACAATCGCAGTTTGGGCCGATTTTGGCCCGTTTCTTGCACTATTACTTATTTTTGCGGGTCCCGGAGTGATTTCCACGATTGACGAACTCCGGGGTGCGTTTACGTGTCGGTCATCAACACTCGCGGTTTTGGCCAATTTTGGCTCGTTTCGTGGACTATTACTCACCGTTTTGGGGCCCCAAAGCGATTTCCATGGTTGTTGAACCCCAACGTGCGTTTACATGTCCGTCGTCAACACTCACAGTTTTGGCCAATTCTAACGCGTTTCATGGACTATTACTCACCATTTTGGGGTCCCGAAGATATTTCCATAGTTGTTGAACTCCAAGGTGTGTTTACATGTCGGTCATGAGCACTCACAGTTTTGGCTGATTCTGGCCCATTTCATGGACTATTACTTACTGTTTTGGGGTCCCAGTGTGATTTCCACGATTAACGAACCCCAGCGTGCGTTTACGTGTCGGTTATCAACACTCACGGATTTTGTCGATTCTCACGTGCTTCGTGGACTATTACTCACCGTTTTGGGATCCCAAAGCGATTTCCTTGGTTGTTAAACCCCATGGTGCGCTTAAGTGTAGGTCATCAACAATCGCAGTCTGGGTCAATTCTAGCCCGTTTCTTAGACTATTACTCAGTTTTGGGGGTCCTGGAGTGATATCCACGATTTACGAACCCGGGGGTGCGTTTACGTGTCGGTCATCAACACTCACAGTTTTGGCCGATTTTGGCCCGTTTCGTGGACTACTACTCACCGTTTAGGGGCCCCAAAGCGATTTCCATGGTTGTTGAACCCCAAGGTGCGCTTACGTGTCGACCATCGACAATCGCAGTTTGGGCCGATTTTGGCCCGTTTCTTGCACTATTACTTATTTTTGGGGTCCCAGAGAGATTTCCACAATTGACGAACTCTGGGGTGCGTTTACTTGTCGGTCATCAACACTCGCGGTTTTGGCCGATTTTGGCCCGTTTCATGGACTAGAGCGACTTCCACGATTGACAATCCCCAGGTTGC
This sequence comes from Triticum aestivum, assembly GCF_018294505.1. NCBI lineage: Eukaryota > Viridiplantae > Streptophyta > Magnoliopsida > Poales > Poaceae > Triticum > Triticum aestivum. The sequence continues at coordinate 22,018,214 of NC_057807.1, read as the reverse complement.
GTTTACATGCCCGTCGTCAACACTCACAGTTTTGGCCAATTCTGACGCGTTTCATGGACTATTAGTCACCATTTCGGGGTCCCAAAGCGATTTCCATAGTTGTTGAACCCCAAGGTGCGTTTACGTGTCGGTCATGAGCACTCATAGTTTTGGCCGATTCTGGCCCGTTTCATGGACTATTACTCACTGTTTTGGGGTCCCAGTGTGATTTCCAAGATTAACGAACCCCGGGGTGCGTTTTCGTGTCGGTCATCAACACTCGCGGTTTTGTCGATTCTGACGCGTTTCGTGGACTATTACTCACCGTTTTGGGGTCCCAAAGCGATTTCCATGGTTGTTGAACCCAAAGGTGTGCTTAAGTGTAGGTCATTAACAATTGCAGTCTGGGTCGATTCTGGCCCGTTTCTTAGACTATTACTCAGTTTTGGGGGTCCCGGAGTGATTTCCACGATTTACGAACCCCGGGGTGCGTTTACGTGTCGGTCATCAGCACTCACAGTTTTGGCTGATTCTGGCCCGTTTCGTGGACTATTACTCACCGTTTTGGGGCCCCAAAGCGATTTCCATGGTTGTTGAACCCCAAGCTGTGCTTACGTGTCGATCATTGACAATCACTGTTTGGGCCGATTTTGGCCCGTTTATTGCACTATTACTTATTTTTGGGGGTCCCGGAGTGATTTCCACGATTGACGAACTCCGGGGTGCGTTTACGTGTCGGTCATCAACACTCGCGGTTTTGGCCGATTTTGGCCCATTTCGTGGACTATTAAGCATATTGACCCGAGATTGAGCCATAGTGACATGAGATTAAGAAAAAAACGAAAAAATATTGGAAAAAATTGGAAAAAATTGAAAAAAAATTTGAAAAAAATTTGTTAGTAATGGTGCACTTCTATGTGGTGCGCCATTACTAAGTGAGATAGTAATGGCGCACCTCTAGGCATGCTAATGGCGCACTATAGGTGTGCCATTAGTATCTGGTATACTAATGGTGCACTAGTGGTGCGCCATTAGTAAAAAATTCTAATGTTGTGATGCTAGTGGCGCACCTGTAGTGCGCCATTAATGGCCAAAACAGGTGCGCCACTAGCAGGCCTTTTCCTAGTAGTGGTGGGACCGAATCATGAAACTCGGTCAGACCGATTTAGTTCATAATGTGACCGTTAGGTATTTCGGTGGAACCGGCATGTCAACTCGGTGGGACCGATATCGTTAGGGTTAGGTCATAACGTAATCTCGATGAGACCGATTACAGATACTCGCTGAGACCGATTTTGGTAATAAGCTAACCAGAGAGTTGGCCAGGCAAAATCGGTGGGACCGATCCGCTCATCTCGGTTGGTCCGAAATGTTACGAAAGGGAAACAAAGAGTTTGCATTGCAATCTCGGTGGGACCGATCACTCATCTCGGTTGGACCGAAACGTTATGAAGGGAAACAGAGAGTTTGCAATCCCATCAAGGTGAGACCGAGATCCCTATCGGTGAGACCGGAAAGACTAGGGTTTCTGGCAGTGGCTATGTCAACTGAACTCGATGGCGCCGGATAGAAAGTTTCGGTGGGGCCGAGTTTGACTTTTGGTTTGGGACATATGTGGATGTAAGAAAGTAGTTGAGGGCTTTGGAGCATATCACTAAGCACTTTGAGCAAGTAAGCCATTAAGCAACACCCCATCCCCTCTTAATAGTATTGGCTTTCCTATGGACTCAATGTGATCTTGGATCACTAAAAGTAAAATGTAGAGTCTTGTGCTTTGAGTTTGAGCCAATCCTTTTGTCCTTAGCATTTTGAGGGGTCCACGTTTCTCATCCTTGCCATGCCAAACATTGAGCTTTCCTGAAATATTTATCTTGAAATAGCATTAGCTCAATGAGATATATGTTGTTAGGAATTACCAAAACCACCCAGGGATAGTTGCACTTTCAGCATCTAGTGTATTAAGTTCATGGATAAACAGAGTAATGCAATAAGAACGATGACATGATGTAGACAAGATCCGTTTATCTATTATGAAGATATAGGTCCCATCTTATTATCCTTAGTAGCAACGATACATACGTGTCGGTTCCCCTTCTGTCACTGGAATCAAGCACCGTAAGATCGAACCCACTACAAAGCACCTCTTCCCATTGCAAGATAAATAGATCAAGTTGGCCAAACAAAACCCAACTATCGGAGAAGAAATACGAGGCTATAAGCAATCATGCATATAAGAGATCAAAGAAGACTCAAATAACTTTCATGGATAAAAACATAGATCTGATCATAAATTCAAAGTTCATCGGATCCCAACAAAGACACCGCAAAAAGGCTTACATCATATGGATCTCCAAGAGACCATTGTATTGATAATCAAGGGAGAGAGAGGGGAAGCCATCTAGCTACTAACTATGGACCCGTATATCTACAAGGAACTACTCACGCATCATCCGAGAGGCACCAATGGAAGTGGTGAACCCCTCCGTGATGGTGTGTAGATTGGATCTGGTGGTTCTGGACTCTGCGGCTGCTGGAGTTGATTTTTGTCGAATCCCCTAGGGTTTCTGGAATATTGGGGTATTTATAGAGCAAAGAGGCGGTTCAGGGGGCACCCGAGGTGGGTACAAAACACCAGGGCGCGCTTGGGCCTCCTGGCGCGCCCTGGTGGGCACTGCTCCCCTCGAGGCACCCTGCAGGTGGTTCCTTGGCCCACTAGATGTCTTCTGTCCCAAAAAAAATCCTCCAGGAGTTTCGCTGCATTTGGACTCCGTTTGATATTGCTTTCCCGTGATGTAAAAAACAGGCAGAAAACAACTACTCGCACTGGGCACTATGTCAATAGGTTAGTACCAAAAATGATATAAAATGACTATAAAATGATTGTAAAACATCCAAGAATGATAATATAACAGCATGGAACAATCAAAAATTATAGATACGTTGGAGACGTATTGTTGGAGTAATGGGCCATGGGTAGGCCAACCCGAGCCCCAGAACCTTTCAAGACATCGGGGCAGGCCGTGCCCCTCGTGCCGAGTCCCAGGGACGACTCCAAGATATGCCGAGTCCCAGGGACGACTCCAAGATATGCCAAGTCCCAGACGGCGACTCCAAGATAAGCCGACACCTGGCCGGCGACCTTCAGAGAGGCCGACTATGGAGAGTCGGCCCGCGCCTCCGCCCTCGTCTCGAAGGGCGAGACGGGGTACGGCCACGGCATGGCCATCCCCCCTGCTTACAAGGGGCTGGTATGGCTACAATAGGCCGTATCGCTGGAGATCTCCGGTGAGGCGCGGCACTGTTGCCATGCCGACCCTGACCTCAGCAACAGTAGTCAGTGCACTGTGCCCACGACACCGGCCTGTACGACCCAAGGGCAGCGGGACCACCCGTCAGTGGGTAGACAAAAGACGACATGAGTGCCTTGGAGACGGACCCGTGGGAGTCGGCCCCCAGGAGCCGGCCGCCCCCTCCCCCGGGCCCCGCGCGCCATTAACCAGACAAGGCGGGGAATGGCGACAATGAACGCACGCCGGACGGCGGCGCTGTTGCCATGACCGCATGACCACGCCAGCGTCATCAAGAGTACCGCTACAGTATCAGGCCTGTCCGCGGGGCCCGCCAGTCGGCGGGCCCCAGAAGTCGGCAGAAAGGACGACGGCCTGAGAGACAGATGGCTGGGGCCCGCGCCTAGCCATGTTACTATTGTATCCCTGGGGGGTAGGCCTATATAAACCCCCTGGGAAGCCCATGCAAAGGGTTCGGACCCAGATAGAAATAGACCATATAGCATAGGAAAGAGAGAGCTAGCCTTGCCCTCTCCTACCTCCAGAAACAGCTCTAGGAGCACCATTATAACCACTTTGCCATAGTGACCATGCGGAGACCCCGTAGAGCAGCAGTAGGGGTGTTATCTCCTAGGAGAGCCCTGAAGCTGGGTAAGTTCCGCCGGCGTGCATGTCTTCGCCTCATCCCGCTTCCAGGCACCGGCGACGTTCTACTCGCTCCCACCATGATAAGCCATCCTTTGGCATATGTCGCACCCAACCCCCGACATTTGGCGCCCACCATGGGGCGAGGTGCACCGTCGTCCGGAGACCTGCTCTGGACGGGAACCCTCTTCCACCCTGGCGAGCACAGCCAGCCCGGCACGCCAGATGGAGTTTGCGCCGACGCACTGCGTGGCGCTGGGATCGCCTGCGCGGCCAGTTGCCTCACCGAGCTTATCGACGAGGTTCGCCTTTCCGACGAGCCTGCATCTGACGCAGGCACGAGCGGCCCCGAGAGCCTCCTCGCGGGTCTCCTCGACCAACTCCACGTCGCCGGCGAGCCTGCATGGACCTGGAGTCCATAGGATCCACCGACCCGATGCTGGTCGACTCCAACACTGCGTCGCTCGATGTGTTTCCCACCAACGTGGTGGTCTATGATGAGCCGTTCCCTTGCGCGGCGAGCGACGGAAGCACAGTCACGGAGGTTCTCGTCCTCGATCACGGCGAATGTTCTGGCGAGGAAGCGCACGACCCGCTCGACGCGGCTCTGCGAGACCTTACCGCGCCGATTTCGGGAGACGCTGACGCCGAGACGCTGGAGGCACGCCGCCTTCAGCTTATCTAGGGTGCGAAGAAGTTGGCAAGCATGAGACGCTTGTCAGAAGCGTACCAGCGCGAGATGGATCGCGCCGTGGGCGGCTCGCCGGCTCCGACTGGGCCTAGCCGCCTAGGCACGGTCCGACAATGCGGCGTGGCAATCGCCAACCTGTTTGGGGCTGATCGCCCTGTGTATGCCACGCCCGCGGAGAATATCCGTGCCGCCCAGGCGGCGGCAGACGAGCTCGACAACTTTGAGGGCGAAGAGCGCCGCATGATGACGGAGCGAGTTCAGCAGCTCCTTGACGCGGCTGTCGTGCAGAATGAAGCCGGCTGCCGCACCGAGGCACCGCAGCGCCTAAACGACGACCCGCCACCCCGCCGAGACCAAGGCGCGACGTCTCGGACGCCGACTGGTGAGGCTCGCGGAAAGAAGGACAAGGAGCCGGCTGTCAGCCACAGTCGGACTCGCATCACCATCGATCGCGACCAAGACGGCCGCCCCAAAGCGGTGGAACGGCGGGACGACTATCTGCCTCCCCCTCTGTAACACCCATGATGCGGCTATATCTCCCACGTGTCGGAGCACGACTTAGAGGCATAACCGCATAGTGGTTTTGTCGCAAGAAGGGTCATCTTCACACATTCCCATGTAATGAACAAGAATGGGATACGAGAGTTGGCTTACAATCGCCACTTCACACAATACATAATTTAAACTCATACATCATTCCAATACACTCATAGGCCGACTACGGTCAAGTTCAAATGAAAAGAAGAACCCCAAATGCTAGATCCCCGATCGTCCCGACTGGGCTCCACTACTGATCATCTGGAAACGATACATAGTAACGACCAAGAGCCTCGTCAAATTCCCACTTCAGCTCAGTTGCGCCATCTGCACTGGTATCATCGGCACCTGCATCTGTTTTGGTAGAATCTGTGAGCCACGGGGACTCAGCAATCTCACACCCGCGAGATCAAGACTATTTAAGCTCATAGGTAGGAAAAGTGTAATATGGTGGAGCTGCGGCAAGCACTAAGCATATATGGTGGCTAACATATGCAAGTGAGAGCGAGAAGAGAAGCAACGCAGCGGTCGAGAAGCTAAAAGTGATCAAGAAGTGATCCTGAAACTACTTACGTCAAACATAACACAAACCGTGTTCACTTCCCGGACTCCGCCGAGAAGAGACCATCATGGCTACACACGCGGTTGATGTATTTTAAAGAGGTCAAGTGTCAAGTTATCTACAACCGGACATTAACAAATTCCCATCTGCCTCATAACCGCGGGCATGGCTTTCGAAAGATTATATACCCTGCAGGGGTGTCCCAACTTAGCCCATCACAAGCTCTCACGGTCAACGAAGGAATATACCTTCTCCCAGGAAGACCCGATCAGTCTCGGAATCCCGGTTCACAAAACATTTCGACAATGGTAAAACAAGTGCAGTAAAGCCGCCCGATGTGCCGACAAATCCCGATAGGAGCTACACATATCTCGTTCTCAGGGCACACCGGATGAACACTACGTACAACTAGAACCAGCCCTCAAGTTTCCCCGAGGTGGCGCTACAAGTGGCTCTAGTTCGGACCAACACTTAGAGGAGCACTGGCCCGGGGGGGGTAATAAAGATGACCCTTGGGCTCGCGAAAACCCAACGGAAAAAGGCTTAGGTGGCAAATGGTAAAACCAAGTTTGGGCCTTGCTGCAGGAGTTTTATTCAAAGCAAACTGTTAAGGGGGTCCCATAAATCACCCAACCGTGTAAGGAACGCAAAATCAAGGAACATAACACCGGTTTACGGAACTAGGGCGGCAAGAGTGGAATAAATCACCAGGCATAAGGCCGAGCCTTCCACCCTTTACCTAGTATAAAAGATGCATTAATATAAATAGGAGATATTGTGATATCCCAAAGTAACCATGTTCTGACTTGGAACAAACTTCATCTTCACCTGCAACTAACAATGCTATAAGAGGGGCTGAGCAAAAGCGGTGACATGGTCAAACAACGGTTTGCTAGGACAGGATGGTTAGAGGTTCAGCATGGCAACGGGTAGGCATGGTAAACAAAGGCAGGTAGAGCTAACATAGCGATAGAGCGAATACTAGCAAGCAAAGATAGAAATGATTTCGAAGGTATGGTCATCTTGCCTGCAAGGTTCTCAGAGTTATCGAACGCTGGATCCTCGTAAGCGTACTCAACAGGGTCCTCGTGCACGTACTCGTCTCCCGGCTCTACCCAAAGCAAGAACACAAGCAAAGGAACCACAATAAAACACGGTGCAATGCACAAGCAACATGATGCAAAACATGTCATGATATGCGAGATGTGATATGCGATGCATACGCGTGCTTCGGAAGGAAGGATGATGAACAAGGCATCAACTTGCCAAACCAAGTATGCCGCTGGAAAGATGAGATGATTTCGGTCGAAATCGATATAAAGATCACCGGGAACGGATGCACGGTTTGCAAATGGCAAGCCAGACAAGAATGACACAAAGCTGCGATTTACAGCACGATGCTACGTTGCATGCAACAAGAAACTATGCTACAGCACCCCAACATAAAAACAAAGCATATGGCAATGATCTACAGGAGTTTCTTTACAAAAGAGGAACACTGAGCTACGGCTCATTCACATCATAACAGGTTCAAACAAGCATGGAGAAAGAGCAAAATTTAACAGGCTGGACATGGCATAAACAGCAGCACGAAGCAATGTTCAGAGCAGGTTATCAACATGATACAGGAACTTATAATAGTAAACTAAGGCATGGCATGAATCTACTCAAAGCATAGATCAAAAGTCCCTTACTGACCATAAGCCAAAAAGGATCAGAAAATATGATGGCACCCACGTAAACATAGCAAGTTTCATTAACAGATTTCAGCAAACAAGCATGGCATTGGAATAAAAATGAAGGCACCTTCGCGAGCTCGATGCACTCACTACAGAGCTCCTCATGAAAAAATAAGCATATATCCATCAAGAAGACATGACATAGAAGCTACACATGGCAAGGAACAACATCATAGCATATCCGGATCAACTACAACAATCCCGGCAAAGTTGAATAACTTGTAAACAATCTGCCAGGAAACATCTGAAGCAAAAGTAGAGCACGAAAATGACCTGATACACTACTCCATAATTGCAACCAAGACCATGGATGGATAGACCAAAACCATGTTTTCAAAACACCCTTACTGAAGTATCTCAAATTATGCATGGATTTATCTATAGCAACATGTTTACATGGCAACAATTTTACAGCAGAGCAGGAACTAAAAACAGCGTTAACACGAAGCCTAGTTTGCATGCTTGTGCTAGTCACCACATTGATCACAAAAATACACGGTAAGCACCTATGTAAATAAGACATAGCCTAGTGCAAAACACATTTAGGCATCACCCTCATAGGATGCACACATTAATCATGTCAAAAATGACAAAAGAACTCGTTCTGATAAGAATCTGCAACTACAGAAATGAAGCCCTCTCTAACAGCATTTTGGGCATCAAGATGACCTCAAATGCAAATGATGCAATGGAATGAAATGATGTACTCTTCGACACGAACAATTTGACATATTACACGCATGAAACGGATCTGCGGGTGCGAAGATGTGATGCAATGAACATGCGATGATTTTTACTGCAGTTTACACACAGTGAAATAAACGGGGGGGAAGTCAACCCGGGGCAATTTCCAGATCGGATCTGGACGGAGTTGGGGGCGACGGCGGCCGGAGTTGGGGGCGACGGCGGCCGGAGTCAGGGGCAACCAGAGGGAGGAGAAGCCGGGGCGGCGCCGGGGCTGGCCGGAGAGGACGGCGCGGCGGCGGAGGAGGCCGGAGTCGAAGGAGAGGAGGCCGTGGGAGGAGAGCGCCGGCGGCAGCGGCGCGGCCGAGGCGACGGCAGCGGCGACCGAAGGCGGCGACCGGAGGCACGGGGCGGCGGCGCGGCCTCGGGCGACGGCGGTGGCAGTGACGCGCGGCGACCGGAGGCGCGGGGCGGTGACGCGCGGGCCGCGTGGGCCGGCTGCGGGCCGGGCGGGCCCGACGGCGGAGGCGGCGGCGCGGGGCAGGTGGCGGCTCCGGATTGGCAGCGGGCCGGGCACGGACGTGTCCGGCGCGGCGCGGACGTGTCCGGGGCGACGGAGGATGATTTCGTCTAGGGTTTCATCCGGAATTCGGGGAGGGGTCTTTAAATAGAGGTAGAGGGAGCTAGGAGTGTCCAATGAGGTGTAGTTTTCACCCACACGATCGTGATCGAACGACCGAGAGAATGGAGGGGAGTTAGATGGGTTATTGGGCTGTTTTGGAGGGGTGTTGGGCTGCAACTTAAAAGAGGCCTTTGCGGGAGAGCGGTTAACCGTTGGAGTACCAAACGAGCTCCAAATGACCCGAAACTTGACAGGTGGTCTACCGGTGCTATACCAGGGCCACTTGGCAAGGCTCGGTCCATTCCGAGAACGTTCAACACCCGCACAACGAAAGAAGACAAGAGGGGGGCTTGCCGGTGCATGTGGGAGTGTCGGATTGCGAAACGGAAAATGCTCGGATGCCTGAAATTAACACGTATGCAAAAAGAAATGCACATGATGACATGGTATGAAATGCATGACATGAATAAAATGAAAAACAAAGACAAAACCCAACCATGGAGGGAATATCATATCACGTAGCCGAAAATGGCCAGAGTTGGAGTTACAAAGATGGAAAGTTACATCCGGGGTGTTACAACACTCCACCACTACAAGAGGATCTCGTCCCGAGATCTAGGACTGAAAGAACTCCGGATATTCGGAACGGAGGTGATCCTCGCGCTCCCAGGTGGCTTCTCGGTCGGAATGGTGTGACCACTTCAGTTTCAGGAATTTGATTAACTTGTTGCGAGTCTTGCGCTTGGTTTCTTCAAGAATAGCAACGGGATGCTCATGATAAGAGAGATCTTCTTGGAGGTCGATCTCTTCGAAGTTGATAGTGCTCAGGAGTCTTGAAGAACTTGCGAAGCTGTGACACATGAAACACATCGTGCACATTTGCAAAGTTGGATGGAAGCTCAAGTTGATAGGCGAGATCGCCTCTTTTGCCAATGATCTTGAAAGGACCCACGTATCTAGGTGCAAGCTTCCCTTTGATACCGAAGCGACGAGTGCCTTTCATTGAAGAGACGCGGAGGTAGACATAGTCTTCGATTTCAAAAGCCAAGTCACGGTGCTTGCTATCATAGTAACTCTTTTGTCGTGATTGCATGGCTTTGAGGTTCTCACGAATGACTTTGCACATTTCTTGGGCTTCTGTGATCAAGTCATTGCCAAGAAGTTGGCGTTCACCTGTCTCAGACCAGTTGAGTGGAGTACGGCACTTTCTGCCATAGAGAATTTGGAATGGGGCCTTGCCCGAACTCGCTTGGAAGCTGTTGTTGTAGGAAAACTCGGCATATGGAAGACAATCTTCCCACTTCATACCGAAAGAGATGACACAAGCCCTGAGCATATCTTCAAGGATTTGATTGACTCGCTCGACTTGGCCACTTGTTTGAGGATGGAAAGCTGTGCTGAAACGAATGTTGGAACCCATGGCCGACTGAAAAGAGTCCCAGAACTTAGAAGTGAAGATGCTTCCACGATCTGAAGATATCAATTGTGGAATGCCGTGCAAGGAGACAATTCTAGAGGTGTACAGCTCTGCCAGCTGAGCTGCTGTCATAGATTCTTTGATAGGAAGAAAATGAGCCACTTTGGTAAGCTTGTCAATGACAATGAAGATAGCATCATTTCCGCGCTTGGACTTGGGAAAACCAGTTACGAAGTCCATCTCGATATGGTCAAACTTCCATTCCGGAATAGCAAGAGGTTGGAGGAAACCAGCTGGTCGTTGGTGTTCTGCTTTCACTCTTCTGCAGACATCACATTCATTCACGAATTGAGCAATCTCTTGCTTCATTCGAGTCCAGCAATATGACTGCTTGAGGTCATGGTACATCTTTGTACTTCCAGGATGAATGGATAGGAGGGAATTGTGTGCCTCATTCATGATGACTTTTCTCAGATCACCCTTTGGAACCACAATGCGATCCTCGAAGAAAAGAGTATCTTTGTCATCCAAGCGATAGCACTTGTATTTAGGAATGCCCTTGTCAATACCACGTTTGACCTTCTTCACCATGGTATCCAGGAGTTGTGCCTCACGAATTTGATCTTCCAAAGTAGGAGATACTATGAGGTTGGCAAGAAAGCCTTGAGGAACAACTTGAAGATTCAACTTGCGGAAGGCTTCACAAAGATCCGGTTGAAACGGCTTGAGAATTAGACTGTTGCAATAAGCCTTTCTGCTCAGCGCATCTGCAATCACATTCGCCTTGCCAGGAGTATATCCGATACTCGGATTGTACTCTTGAATCATTTCGACCCATCGAGTTGCCTGAGGTTAAGGTTGGGTTGAGTGAAGATATACTTGAGGCTCTTGTGATCGGTGAAAATATCCACTTGCCTTCCCAATAAGAGATGTCTCCATGTTATCAATGCATGGACAACTGCCGCCAACTCAAGATCATGAGTGGGGTAGTTCTTCTCGTTGGGCTTCAACTGATGAGAGGTATAGGCCACAACTTTCTTCTCTTGCATTAACACAGCACCGAGACCTTGAAGGGAAGCATCACAGAAAACTTCGAATGGCTTGGATTCATCAGGAGGAGTCAAAACAGGAGCTGTGACTAGCTTCTCTTTGAGGGTGTTGAAAGCAACGTCGCACTCAGGCGTCCAGACATACTTGACATGCTTATGGAGGAGGTTGGAAAGAGGCTTTGCAATCTTAGAGAAGTTCTCAATGAATCTTCGGCAATAGCTTGCAAGACCAAGAAAACTGCGGAGCTGTTTGACATTCTGAGGAGGTTCCCAGTTCAGAACTGCAGACACCTTCGCGGGATTAACAGCAATGCCCTTGGGAGAGATGATATGACCAAGGTAAAGAACTTCATCAAGCCAGAACTCACATTTGGAAAACTTCGCATAGAATTGATACTCTCTGAGCTTGTCAAGTACCAATCACAAATGTTTGGCATGATCCTGCTTATTCTTGGAGAAGACCAAAATATCATCGAGATACACCAGAACAAATTCATTGGTGTAGGGGTTGAAGATAAAGTTCATCATGCGAGAGAACATTGGAGGAGCATTGACAAGGCCGAAAGACATGACAGTATATTCATAAGAACCAAAGCTTGTTCTGAATGATGTCTTGGGAATATCTTCTTCACGAATGCAAATCTGATGATAACCCATACGGAGGTCAAGCTTGGAGAATACTTTAGCCCCTTTGAGTTGCTCGAAAAGCTCATTGATGTTGGGAAGTGGGTACTTGTTCTTGATTGTCTTCTTGTTCAATGGACGGTAATCGACGCAAAGTCGGTCCGTGCCATCCTTCTTCTGGACAAAAAGAACTCCACAACCCCATGGGGATGAACTCGGTCTGATCAAACCCAGACGCTCTTGTTCATCGAGCTGCTTCTTCAATTCCTTCAGCTCCATGGGTCCAAGCTTGTATGGACGCTTGCAAATGGGTTCCGTACTAGGCTCAAGATCAATAACAAACTCGACTGGCCGATGAGGAGGCATACCCGGAAGCTCTTCTGGAAAGACATCTTGGTACTCACAAACGACTGGAATCTGAGAAATAGCATCCAATTCGCCCTTCTCATTGAGAGAAAACAACCGAATGGTCTCATCACGAGCGGCATAGATGATAACATCCTCAGAAGGGTGAGTCAATTGAATTTGCCTGGCAGCACAATCAAGCTGAGCCTTGTGCTTAGAAAGCCAGTCCATCCCAAGAATAAGATCAATATCAGAATCGCCAAGAACAATTGGTGAAGCCAGAAATTTATAGTCGCCCATCTTGATAGAAACATCTGGGACGCAATTATTAGAAGTCATCTGCTTGCCAGGGGACACAATCTTCAACGGGATAGGAATCTTTTCCGTCACAAACTCATGCTTGGCCACAAAAGGTCTTGAAATGAAAGAAAGCGATGCACCAGTATCAAATAAGACTTTTGCAGGAATATCATTAACAGGAAGATTACCGATGATCACATCTGAAGAATCCTCTGCCTGAGCTGCATTCATCATGTTCACCTTTGCAGACTTTGGACTATGCTTGACCACTGCATTGCTTGAAGCTCTCACGGGAGGAGGAGGAGGAAGACGCCTTTGATTGAAGCATTTGTTCGCGTAGTGGCCTTTCTACTGACACTTGTTGCAAGTCACTTCTGAGAGCGGATGATGATAAGGAGCATTTGACTTTGAAGCTTGAGACTGAGACTTGTTCTGATAGCTTGGGTTGGGTGGGTGGGAAGATCCACGACCACCTGAGTTCTTCTGCTGGTAAGGCTGACGAAACGGAGGAGGAGGAAGATAGAACTTCTGCTGCTTAGCTGCCACTTGTGAGGAAGAAGAAGATTGCACTGCATCTCTGATTCTCTTCTTAGAAGCCTCACATTTGAGCTGAGCACCTTCTTGCTTGAGTGCCATATTATAGAATTGATCAAACTGAGTAGGCTCAACAAGAACGAGAGCTAACTGCAGATCCTCTTTAAGGCCACCTCTGAACTGATAGATCATACTCTTCTCATCTGGAACATCTTGCTTAGCAAAGCGAGCAAGTTTCTGAAACTGCTTGTTGTATTCATACACTGACATGTTGCCTTGCTTGAGATTGCGGAACTCCTCACGCTTGCTCTCAACAACACTGGTAGGAATATGGTGAGCTTTAAAGTCCCGACAGAAATCAGTCCAAGTAATCACTCGACCACCTCTGGAATCCTTGTATTGCTGGAACCAATCAGCTGCCTGATCCTTGAGCTGAAAAGAAGCGAACTTGAGATAGTCCTCAGGCCTGACATTGCTGCATTCAAAATGCTTGTTGATATCCACGAGCCAATCATCGGCGTCTGTGGCCTCGACACAGTAGCTGAAAGACTTCGGCTGATTTGCAAGGAATTGGTTGAGGGTAGGAAATAAAGGCTGATGATTGAACTGCCCTTGACCTTGATTCCCTTGGTTGCCTTGGCCTTGGTTGCGCTCTTGCATGAGCTGGATCATCATCTGAGCATGGGCATTAGAAGCTGCCATCAAAGCTTGCCATGCCTCCGGAGGCGGAGGTGGAGGTGGAGGGTTCGCCTGATTCCCATCATTGCGTTCCGGATTCTGACGCGTTGGCGGAGCCATCCTGAAGAGGTTGACATCCGTTAGCATCTTGATAGACAGATAGACAAGTTGAATCAATCGGATAGAAATTGCAACATATAGTCTTCACAATAAACATTCGAACAAGGATGAACAAATGAATTCCAAAGTAAAACATCACATGTCCAATAAGGTGAGAAGCCACTTGAATAGAGATTGATGAATGAAATAAACCAGGTACATCTGGAACAAATAAGTGGTAAGGATTACCCAATCACAAACCAAATATCTGCGGGAAGAAATGCTAGAGCTACTTGAATCCCACCTATAAACTCCCAAAATTTTCTGGTTATGCAATCTGGTGTTGGGGATACAGGGGAAGCAATATATCTCACCCAAACTAACAATCCCTACATCCAGCTGTATCCATCCGTCAACACATAACCAAGAAACCTTCGGAAATCGTGTACCTCAACCTTCGAAAAGCATCCGTTATACGAGTTATGGCAATACTCCCGAACTCGCTCCAGTACTGGGTTATCAGGGTTATCTCACCAACAACTGCATAAAAGAGATTTTCAATGTCGGCAAATCTCAGGTATTGTAGAACTGCAATGATAAAATTGTGACGACAACACCTCAGAGCTCGACTCCCCGGGTCAAAGCCACATAAATAGACAGGAGGCACCAAGAACAATGTTCTCGTCACAAAACCATCGAAACGATTCCAAGATACCCGCGTGATCCTAAAAAAAATTTGAGTAATTTGAGAAGAGGATAGTCAAAACATCTACGTCGGGAGACCTCACCAGAGCGGCGAAGAGACTGAGGAGTAAAAAGAATCCTACTCTCCGATATATATAATCCTAAGACTCAAAACATTTTTGTTCTAGACTCAACATCGCCAACAAACAATCAAGCAGGGGGCTGGCCGGAGAGGACGGCGCGGCGGCGGAGCAGGCCGGAGTCGGAGGAGAGGAGGCCGCGGGAGGAGAGCGCCGGCGGCGGCGGCGGCGACCGGAGGCGCGGGGCGGCGGCGCGGCCTCGGGCGACGGCGGCGGCGGTGACGCGCGGCGACCGGAGGCGCGGGGCGGCGGCGGGGGTGACGCACGGGCCGCGCGGGCCGGCTGCGGGCCGGGGGGGGCCGACGGCGGAGGTGGCGGCGCAGGGCAGGTGGCGGCTCCGGATTGGCTGCGGGCCGGGCGCGGACGTGTCCGGCGCGACGGAGGACGATTTCGTCTAGGGTTTCATCCGGAATTCGGGGGAGGGGTCTTTAAATAGAGGTAGAGGGAGCTAGGAGTGTCCAAATGAGGTGTAGTTTTCGCCCACACGATCGTGATCGAATAACCGAGAGCATGGAGGGGAGTTAGATGGGTTATTGGGCTGTTTTGGAGGGGTGTTGGGCTGCAACTTAAAAGAGGCCTTTGCGGGAGAGCGGTTAACCGTTGGAGTACCAAACGAGCTCCAAACGTCCCGAAACTTGATAGGTGGTCTACCGGTGCTATACCAGGGCCACTTGGCAAGGCTCGGTCCATTCCGAGAACGTTCAACACCCGCACAACGAAAGAAGACAAGAGGGGGGTGCGCCGGTGCATGTGGGAGTGTCGGATTGCGAAACGGACAACGGGGAAAATGCTCGGATGCCTGAAACGAACACATATGCAAAAAGAAATGCACACGATGACATGGTATGAAATGCATGACATGAATAAAATGAAAAACAAAAGACAAAACCCAACCACGGAGGGAATATCATATCACATAGCCGAAAATGGCAAGAGTTGGAGTTACAAAGATGGAAAGTTACATCTGGGGTGTTACAACACTCCACCACTACAAGAGGATCTCGTCCCGAGATCTAGGACTGAAAGAACTCCGGATATTCGGAACGGAGGTGATCCTCGCGCTCCCAGGTGGCTTCTCGGTCGGAATGGTGTGACCACTTCACTTTCAGGAATTTGATTGACTTGTTGCGAGTCTTGCGCTCGGTTTCTTCAAGAATAGCAACGGGATGCTCATGATAAGAGAGATCTTCTTGGAGGTCGATCTCTTCGAAGTTGATAGTGCACTCAGGAGTCTTGAAGCACTTGCGAAGCTGTGACACGTGAAACACATCATGCACATTTGCAAAGTTGGATGGAAGCTCAAGTTGATAGGCGAGATCGCCTCTTTTGCCAATGATCTTGAAAGGACCCACGTATCTAGGTGCAAGCTTCCCTTTGATACCGAAGCGACGAGTGCCTTTCATTGGAGAGACGCGGAGGTAGACATAGTCTTCGATTTCAAAAGCCAAGTCACGGTGCTTGCTATCATAGTAACTCTTTTGTCGCGATTGCGCGGCTTTGAGGTTCTCACGAATGACTTTGCACATTTCTTCGGCTTCTGTGATCAAGTCATTGCCAAGAAGTTGGCGTTCACCTGTCTCAGACCAATTGAGAGGAGTACGGCACTTTCTGCCATAGAGAATTTCGAATGGGGCCTTGCCCGAACTCGCTTGGAAGCTGTTGTTGTAGGAAAACTCGGCATATGGAAGACAATCTTACCACTTCATACCGAAAGAGATGACACAAGCCCTGAGCATATCTTCAAGGATTTGATTGACTCGCTCGACTTGGCCACTTGTTTGAGGATGGAAAGCTGTGCTGAAACGAATGTTGGAACCCATGGCCGACTGAAAAGAGTTCCAGAACTTAGAAGTGAAGATGCTTCCACGATCTGAAGATATCAATTGTGGAATGCCGTGCAAGGAGACAATTCTAGAGGTGTACAGCTCTGCCAGCTGAGCTGCTGTCATAGATTCTTTGATAGGAAGAAAATGAGCCACTTTGGTAAGCTTGTCAATGACAACGAAGATAGCATCATTTCCGCGCTTGGACTTGGGAAAACCAGTTACGAAGTCCATCTCGATATGGTCAAACTTCCATTCCGGAATAGCAAGAGGTTGGAGGAAACCAGCTGGTCGTTGGTGTTCTGCTTTCACTCTTCTGCAGACATCACATTCATTCACGAATTGAGCAATCTCTCGCTTCATTCGAGTCCACCAATATGACTGCTTGAGGTCATGGTACATCTTTGTACTTCCAGGATGAATGGATAGGAGGGAATTGTGTGCCTCATTCATGATGACTTTTCTCAGATCACCCTTTGGAACCACAATGTGATCCTCGAAGAAAAGAGTATCTTTGTCATCCAAGCGATAGCACTTGTATTAGGAATGCCCTTGTCAATACCACGTTTCACCTTCTTCACCATGGTATCCAGGAGTTGTGCCTCACGAATTTGATCTTCCAAAGTAGGAGAGACTATGAGGTTGGCAAGAAAGCCTTGAGGAACAACTTGAAGATTCAACTTGCGGAAGGCTTCACAAAGATCCGGTTGAAACGGCTTGAGAATTAGACTGTTGCAATAAGCCTTTCTGCTCAGCGCATCTGCAATCACATTCGCCTTGCCAGGAGTATATTCGATACTCAGGTTGTACTCTTGAATCATTTCGACCCATCGAGTTTGCCTGAGGTTAAGGTTGGGTTGAGTGAAGATATACTTGAGGGTCTTGTGATCGATGAAAATATCCACGTACATACACAGTGTGGAGTGGTTAGTGGATTAAGGTCATCCTTAGCTAGATGTTACAGGTGCTGAGTTCAAGCCCCCCGCATGCAATTTTAATTGCCCAACCTGGCTCTGATACCAACTTGTAACGCCCCGGACACGCCCGCCGGTGGTCGTTACTCCTGACGGGATCTAGACTGGCGTCACAGATCAATACTAGTCTTTTCTGCGCACTTTGTTCTCACTCATGCACACCCGAGAGCAACTTCCCGGTCGGTCACCCATCCTGAACCTACTCCAAGCTGAGCACGCTTAACTTCGGAGTTCTTTCCGAATGGGCTCCCGGAAAAGAAGGAATTCCTTATTGATATGAGTAGTCTATCATCCCTAATAAGCCAGGCTATTACATACACCCCCACTCAGAGGAACCGACGTCCTCGTCGGTCCACAGGAACGTTCCCTCTTGGCACAACCGTCTGTGCATCCAGTCCGGTACATGTGCCATGCTGTGTGCCACGACAGGTCACAAACGTCATGAACAACATGACCGTGCACCTGTCCGCAACCATCCGTGTAACCGTGAGGGTCGGCTCTGATACCAACTTGTAACACCCACGATGCGGCTATATCTCCCACATGTCGGAGCACGACTTAGAGGCATAACCGCATAGTGGTTTTGTCGCAAGAAGGGTCATCTTCACACATTCCCATGTAATGAACAAGAATGGGATACGAGAGTTGGCTTACAATCGCCACTTCACACAATACATAATTTAAATTCATACATCATTCCAATACACTCATAGGCCGACTACGGTCAATTTCAAATGAAAAGAAGACAACCCCAAATGCTAGATCCCCGATCGTCCCGACTGGGCTCCACTACTGATCATCTGGAAACGATACATAGTAACGACCAAGAGCCTCGTCAAATTCCCAATTCAGCTCAGTTGCGCCATTTGCGCTGGTATCATCGGCACCTGCATCTGTTTTGGTAGAATCTGTGAGCCACGGGGACTCAGCAATCTCACACCCGCGAGATCAAGACTATTTAAGCTCATAGGTAGGAAAAGTGTAATATGGTGGAGCTGCGGCAAGCACTAAGCATATATGGTGGCTAACATACGCAAGTGAGAGCGAGAAGAGAAGCAATGCGGCGGTCGAGAAGCTAAAAGTGATCAAGAAGTGATCCTAAAACTACTTACGTCAAACATAACACAAACCGTGTTCACTTCCCGGACTCCGCCGAGAAGAGACCATCACGGCTACACACGCGGTTGATGTATTTTAAAGAGGTCAAGTGTCAAGTTATCTACAACCGGACATTAACAAATTCCCATCTGCCTCATAACCGCGAGCACGGCTTTCGAAAGATTATATACCCTGCAGGGGTGTCCCAACTCAGCCCATCACAAGCTCTCACGGTCAACGAAGGAATATACCTTCTCCCAGGAAGACCCGATCAGTCTCGGAATCCCGGTTCGCAAAACATTTCGACAATGGTAAAACAAGTCCAGCAAAGCCGCCCGATGTGCCGACAAATCCCGATAGGAGCTGCACATATCTCGTTCTCAGGGCACACCGGATGAACACTACGTACAACTAGAACCAGCCCTCAAGTTTCCCCGAGGTGGCGCTGCAAGTGGCTCTAGTTCGGACCAACACTCAGAGGAGCACTGGCCCGGGGGGGTAATAAAGATGACCCTTGGGCTTGCGAAAACCCAAGGGAAAAAGGCTTAGGTGGCAAATGGTAAAACCAAGTTTGGGCCTTGCTGGAGGAGTTTTATTCAAAGCGAACTGTTAAGGGGGTCCCATAAATCACCCAACCGTGTAAGGAACGCAAAATCAAGGAACATAACACCGGTTTATGGAACTAGGGCGGCAAGAGTGGAACAAATCACCAGGCATAAGGCCGAGCCTTCCACCCTTTACCAAGTATAAAAGATGCATTAATATAAACAGGAGATATTGTGATATCCCAAAGTAACCATGTTCCGACCTGGAACAAACTTCATCTTCACCTGCAACTAACAATGCTATAAGAGGGGCTGAGCAAAAGCGGTGACATGGCCAAACAACGGTTTGCTAGGACAGGATGGTTAGAGGTTCAGCATGGCAACGGGTAGGCATGGTAAACAAAGGCAGGTAGAGCTAACATAGCGATAGAGCGAATACTAGCAAGCAAAGATAGAAATGATTTCGAAGGTATGGTCATCTTGCCTGCAAGGTTCTCAGAGTTGTCGAAGGCTGGATCCTCGTAAGCGTACTCAACAGGGTCCTCATGCACGTACTCGTCTCCCGGCTCTACCCAAAGCAAGAACACAAGCAAAGGAACCACAATAAATCACGGTGCAATGCACAAGCAACATGATGCAAAACATGTCATGATATGCGAGATGTGATATGCGATGCATATGCGTGCTTCGGAAGGAAGGATAATGAACAAGGCATCAACTTGCCAAACCAAGTATGCCACTGGAAAGATGAGATGATTTCGGTCGAAATCGATATAAAGATCACCGGGAACGGATGCACGGTTTGCAAATGGCAAGCCAGACAAGAATGACACAAAGCTGCGATTTACAGCACGATGCTACGTTGCATGCAACAAGAAACTATGCTACAACACCCCAACATAAAAACAAAGCATATGGCAATGATCTACAGGAGTTTCTTTACAAAAGAGGAACACTGAGCTACGGCTCATTCACATCATAACAGGTTCAAACAAGCATGGAGAAAGAGCAAAATTTAACAGGCTGGACATGGCATAAACAGCAGCACGAAGCAATGTTCAGAGCAGGTAATCAACATGATACAGGAACTTATAATAGCAAACTAAGGCATGGCATGAATCTACTCAAAGCGTAGATCAAAAGTACCTTACTGACCATAAGCCAAAAAGGATCAGAAAATATGATGGCACCCACGTAAACATAGCAAGTTTCGTTAACAGATTTCAGCAAACAAGCATGGCATTGAAATAAAAATGAAGGCACCTTCGCGAGCTCGATGCACTCACTACAGAGCTCCTCATGAAAAACTAAGCATATATCCATCAATAAGACATGACATAGAAGCTACACATGGCAAGGAAGAACATCATAGCATATCCGGATCAACTACAACAACCCCGGCAAAGTTGAATAACTTGTAAACAATCTGCCAGGAAACGATCTGAAGCAAAAGTAGAGCACGAAAATGACATGCTACACTACTCCATAATTGCAACAAGGACCATGGATGGATAGACCAAAACCATGTTTTCAAAACACCCGTACTGAAGTATCTCAAATTATGCATGGATTTATCTATAGCAACATGTTTACATGGCAACAATTTTACAGCAGAGCAGGAACTAAAAACAGCGTTAACACGAAGCCAAGTTTGCATGCTTGTGCTAGTCACCACATTGATCAAAAAAATACATGGTAAGCACCTCTGTAAAGAAGAAATAGCCTAGTTCAAAACACATTTAGGCATCACCCGCATAGGATGCACACATTAATCATGGCAAAAATGACAAAAGAGCTCGTTCTAATAAGAATCTGCAACTACAGAAATGAAGCCCTCTCTAACAGCATTTTGGGCATCAAGATGACCTCAAATGCAAATGATGCAATGGAATGAAATGATGTACTCTTCGAGGCAAACAATTTGACATATTACACGCACGAAACGGATCAACGGGTGCGAAGATGTGATGCAATGAACATGCGATGATTTTTACTACAGTT
>NC_057807.1:21688530-21696707 GCF_018294505.1 Triticum aestivum | reverse complement strand
CGCCCGTCGCCGAGCCCCGCCGGAGCCGCCGCCCCGCCGGACGAGCCTCGCCGGAGGTACCCGACCCCGCCGCCGGTTTTCTTAAATAAACCCTCTGGTTTTTAAAAAAAAACCTAGATCGTTTTTTAGATCGGTTTATTTCGTCGGTTTATTTACTTAGCGAACGTCCGTTCGTCCGTTCATTTTATCGAACGAGTTCTCTGTTTAGTTTCTGCTAACGAACATTCGTCCGTTTAGCAGTTCGTCGATTTTCTTTTTATCGGATTTATTCCGCGATTATTCTGATCGCGATTTCTGATCCGATTTTCAAACCTGTTTATCTTTTCGCTCGTTTATTGGAATTAGGCAATTCAAGCGCCTGGAGTTTCGTCTCGAAACCCTCTTTCCGAATAATCAACTCAAACAAGATTTTTCTTCTGTAAAATTTGGCTTAGATCCAGATTAGTAAAATGACGCTGTTTCTTTTGCCGTTTGAGTTTCATTGCTTCGTTTGATTGATTCTTCTTGCAAAACCGGAGTTCTTAAGTTGAACTCTCCGGTCAGACTCTTTTATCTGGAGTTCTACTTGTGCATCTTTGATTGTTGCTTATGTATGTTATTGTTTGTTTGCGCTAGAATTCCCGGAGTGCGAAGCGTGTTACTACGAGTCTCTAGGATACCCGGATCGTCAGCAAGGCAAGTAACACATTTATCATACTCTTTCATACCCAGTTTTTATGCATTAGTTTCAACCCTCAAACATTGCATGACTAGGATGTCTTTAACTTGTGGGTTGGGAAGTAGTTACTGAGGTAGAACCTATTGCCCTGTTTATTATCAAACTCTTGGGAGTTACTTCTACGTTATGCTTATATTACCATGCTATGCTCGTAGACGTGGATTGGGTTTGAGTGATATCCATGACAGATGTGAGATTGTAAATTAATGGTTTACTTAAGGTGGCAACTTTAATACACATCTGGGTGGATTGAGGCACCTGGGGTTACTAGTGATTGCCTGTTTTATTTTTGGAAATCCCAGGGTTACTGTGTGATTCTCCTATGGACCGCCACCCAGGCTCAAAGGGAACTGAGTCTATTCATGCTAGAAACTTCCGTGTGCAGCCGCAAGCTATTATGGGCTCTAGCATAGTTTGAGTAAGTTGCGTGAAGCTCTTGAAGAGGTGGATCAGCAGGTAGTGGGTTTGTAGGTTTGGTATGGTCTGCCCGGAGTAGAGAGTTAATGCTTCTGAAAGACTGTGTCTCGGTCATCCGTCTCTCAAACACCATGCAGTGCGAGAATCAACGGAGGCGATCGAGTCTTGCGAGGAAAAGTGCGCAAACCTCTGCAGAGTGTACAATCTAATCATGGTTAGCCGTGTCCCCGATTATGGACAATTGTGAGTATCTAGTACTTGAGTATTCGCATGTATCTCAACATTCTTAAAATTAATATTGTTGGGTTGTTAAATTACTTTTAATTGGGATCATTGAGTTGGGGAGTACCTTCTCAAATGATGTTTCAACTACCATGATAGTTAAATTAAAATTGATTCCTTTGTAGTAGGGAAAATTTGGCTTTTCGCAAAACTGTAACCAAAGAGCTTTCCACCAGCCAAATATGCATGTAGTAGTAGCATTATTCTGTTATTGCTCTTCTGTGTTACATTGCCAGCATATTCCATGTGCTGACCCGTTCTCGGGCTGCAACGTATTATGTTGCAGACTTTTCAGACGAGGAGTAAGGTTCGTAGGCCGTTGCCGTGCAGCTCAGTTATGCCGTTGGAGTTGATGGACTCACTTTATCTTCCAAGCCTTCCGCTGTTATCTCATTAGATGGCCTTAAGCCATATTATTGTAATAAGTTCTCTTTTGAGACATTCGATGTAATAAGTGTGTGATTGCTACTCTGTTATAAATCCTTCGAAGTACTGTGTGGTGTCAGCATTACTGATCCAGGGATGACACCTGAGCACAGAGACTTGACCGTCTGAGGTCGGGTCGCTACAAGATGGTATCAGAGCACACGCTGAGTGTAGGACACGTCCACTAAGATAAACCATAGATCACACTCTCTTCTCATTTCTGACTCCTCTTCTCTTTCCACCCTTTAGGATGAAGGAGATGAAGACCAAGTTTGCACAACCAGATGAAGACACACCTTTTGGACGCCACTTGAGGGAAGTCACTAAGTACTTGAATATTGGAATACCAAGCTTCACCGGGACGAACAACGCCACCCTACCGGAAGAAGAGCGCTGGATGATTCAAGTACGAGTTCCAGGAAGGACGTTCTCGCCAAATTCCAAACCTATAGAGTTTTCTTTCGAAGCACCCACCTGGAGCCTTGGCAAGAGTATGGCAGCTCATATTACCATGGGACGCATTGGAGAAATCTACAACAAAGAACTAGATGATACCACCTATCAAATATGTGGGCGCCGAGATGAACAATGGGAGATGATCAGCACCAGGAAGGATAGATCTGTCGCAGCCTTTATCCAGGAGCAAAACCAGCACATTCGACGTCAGGAGAACCAGATGTGCGCAGACATGATCGAGTTGAAGAAGGAAATGACCAGGATCATCGAACTGGAGGAAGAACTTAAGTTCACACGTGATGGATATAAGGAGGAAATCAAGACCCTATTGGAGAAGAATGACGACTTAGTTGAGAAGATCGGAATCTTTATGGGAGGACCAGCTCCGAAAGAAGACATCATTCGTCCGGACAACTACATCATCATCAACGACACCGACTCGGATTCAAGTGATGATGACTACGAAGATGAAGCAGGAGCAGACATCATGGAGTCTTCCACTGATCAAAATTTTTAGATGGCCACCATATGATACTAATATTACCCCAAGTAACTAGTAGTAGTGAGCACTTTTGCGATAGTCCTAGACCGCTTTGTATGCCCTTGCGTGATCAATTGAATGAATGCTTGTGTTTGCCTCATATACATATGGGTAGTGTTTCCCCTAGACCTTTTTCTATTCTAAATCTCTTCCATCTAAACCCATCAGATGCCT
Source organism: Triticum aestivum (assembly GCF_018294505.1). Lineage (NCBI taxonomy): Eukaryota > Viridiplantae > Streptophyta > Magnoliopsida > Poales > Poaceae > Triticum > Triticum aestivum. The sequence goes on along the minus strand of NC_057807.1, from coordinate 21,693,693 downwards.
CCGAGGAGAAACCCCGATTTTGTTTTCCCACCGGAGATCACCCAGTTGATTCAGCAGCAGAATGCCCTGATGCAGTTGTTAGCTCAGAACCAGGGCAATGCCAATAACAACAATGCCAACAACAACAACCCGCCGCCAGTGGATAACCTCGCCCATTTCTTAAGGTTACAGCCGTCGGTGTTCTCCAGTAGCATCGAGCCAATAGTTGCAGATGATTGGCTACGTCATATTGGAAGGGAGTTAACCACCGCTGGATGCTCAGATGCTGAGAAGGTGCGTTTTGCCGCACACCAACTGGATGGACCTGCAGCAGCATGGTGGGAGAATTTCACAGCCACCTATCCTATCGACACTATCACATGGGCTCAGTTTCAGCAGGCTTTTCGCACTGCCCATGTCTTGACTGGAGCTATGCAGATGAAGAAGCGTGAGTTTCGCAACCTACGCCAGGGGAATCGTACTGTTGGTCAGTACGTGGATGAGTTTAGCAAGTTGTCACGTTATGCCCCTGATGATGTGGCCACAGATGTCGCGAAGCAGGAGAAGTTTATGGAAGGGCTGAATGATGAGATGAGTATGCAGTTGATGGTAGCAACCTTCAACAACTACCAGGAGTTGGTAGACAAGGCCCTGATGATTGAAAGGAAGCAGCAGCAGATTGATAATCGTAAGAGGAAGTATGGACAAGGAAAATACAATTCAGGAGCTCACCAGAAGCCCCGTTTGACTCGGAAGTCAGGAGGACTTGTTCATAACCATGGAGGACATAATCATGCTGGAGGAGGATCGCATAACCATAATGGTGCGAAGAACGGGAATGGGAATGGAGCCAACAATAATCAGAACCGCTTTAACCCATCCACACCCGCAAAGAGGGACTTAAGCCAAGTCGTTTCCTACAAGTGCGGGAAGACAGGGCACTACACCAATGACTGCTCTGAAGGAAAGAACGGGAACGGAAACAGGAGCGCGGGGAAGAAGCCCAATCCATTCAACAAAGGTCAGGTGAACCACGTTAACGTGGAGGAGGTTGAAGAGCAGCCGGACGCGGTAATAGGTAAGTGTTTGGTTCAGTCATTTACCGCTATTGTTCTTTTCGATACCGGTGCAACACATTCATACATATCAAGGGAATTTGTGGAAAAGTTTAAGTTGCCAACTCAAACCCTTAGGACACCCCTCTTAGTGAGCTCGCTGGGATCAGAGTACATGGCTAGCAGATGGTGCACCCAGATACCCCTAATCATTGGCACGCATGCATTTCCGTCTGACCTAATTATCTTGGAGTCACAAGGATTGGATGTGATATTAGGTATGGACTGGATGTCAAAGTATGAAGGAAGTATTGACTATGCTAGTAAGTCGATTTATCTTACCACCCCGGAGGGAACAAGGATTAAGTATGTATCTAGGCATGTGCCTAGGAGGAGCCAAGTAAACACCCTCACGGGAGTTGTACAGGAGGAAGTACCTATAGTAAAGGATTTTCCAGATGTTTTCCCCGAAGAGTTACCAGGTATGCCACCGGATAGAGACATCGAGTTCTTGATAGAGCTATTACCAGGAACAGGACCGATATCCAAGAGACCCTATCGGATGCCAGCAAATGATCTGGAGGAAATTAAGAAGCAGATTAAGGAGTTGTTGGAGAAAGGTTACATCCGTAGAAGCTCATCACCTTGGGGAGCCCCAGTACTTTTGGTGGAGAAGAAGGACAAATCCCTAAGGATGGTTGTTGACTACCGAGCTCTAAATGAAGTAACAATAAAGAACAAGTATCCCTTACCAATGATCAATGATCTGTTGGATCAGTTACAAGGAGCTAAGGTGTTTTCGAAGATTGATCAACGATCAGGATACCATCAGTTGAAGATCCGAGAGAAGGATATACCCAAGACAGCGTTTACCACTCGGTATGGATTATACGAGTATACGGTCATGTCATTTGGACTGACTAACGCCCCTGCTTATTTCATGAGTATGATGAACAAGGTATTCATGGAGTATTTGGACAAGTTTGTTGTGGTATTCATTGATGACATTATGATATACTCGAAGAACGAAGAAGAGCACGCGGAACACTTGCGTTTGGTTCTCGAGAAACTCAGGGAACACCAGTTATATGCCAAATTCAGCAAGTGCGAATTTTGGTTGAAAGAAGTTGGATTTCTTGGGCATGTTATATCAGGAGAGGGTATAGCAGTAGATCCCAGTAAGGTTCAGTCGGTCACTGAATGGTTGGCACCCACTTCAGTTGGCGAGATCCGCAGTTTTCTTGGACTAGCAGGATATTATCGGAGATTCATTGAGAATTTTTCCAAAATTGCTAAACCAATGACTGAATTGCTGAAGAAGGATACTAAGTTCAAATGGACAGGGGAGTGCGGGACAAGTTTTCAAGAGCTGAAGGAACGATTGACTACAGCCCCAGTGCTAACTTTGCCAGATATACATAAGGAGTTTCAAGTGTATTGTGACGCCTCTCGCTTGGGACTTGGATGTGTGCTTATGCAAGAAGGAAAAATTGTTTCGTATGCCTCACGACAACTGAAGCGAGTTGAACTATGCCACGCATGATTTGGAGTTAGCAGCCGTAGTGCATGCACTAAAAACCTGGAGACATTATCTTATTGGAAACCGTTGTGATGTGTACACGGATCATAAGAGCTTGAAGTACATTTTCACACAAAAGGAGTTGAACCTCAGGCAGAGGAGATGGTTGTAACTTATAAAGGATTACGACATGAAGCTACACTACCATCCAGGAAAAGCCAACATCATAGTAGATGCTTTGAGCCAGAAGAGTTATGCTAATGTTCTTGTGAGCAATGGAATGCCAAAAGAATTAGCTGCAGAGATCATGGAACTACGATTGGAGATTGTTCCAAGAGGTTTTCTTGCAACAATGGAAGTTCAGTCAACACTGTTGGACAAGATTCGAGAAGCTCAGAAGGAAGACAAAGAGATTGCTGAGATAAGAGAGAGGATGGGCGAAGGTAAATCCAAAGGTTTTCGCGAGGATGAGCATGATACCTTATGGTTTGAGGACCGAATTTATGTGCCCAACAATTTGGAGATCAGGAAGTTGATACTTCAGGAGGCCCATGACTCACCATACTCGATTCACCCCGGAAACACCAAGATGTATCTGGACTTGAAGGAACGTTTCTGGTGGACTGGAATGAAGAAGGATATCGCCGAGTATGTAGCCGTATGTGATGTATGTCAGAGAGTGAAGGCAGAACATCAGAAGCCAGCAGGACTGTTACAGCCTATGCCAATACCCGATTGGAAGTGGGATAAACTTGGTATGGACTTTATTACCGGATTACCCAGAACCAAGACAGGATATGATTCTATATGGGTAGTTGTGGATCGATTGACTAAGGTAGCTCATTTCATCCCGGTGAAAACAACATATACCAGTGCGAAGTTGGCCAAGATATATATGACCAGGACCGTATGTTTACATGGAGTTCCGAGGAGCATCGTATCAGATAGAGGGACTCAGTTTACTTCAAAGTTTTGGCATCAGTTACACCAGACTTTGGGAACCCGATTGGAGTTTAGTACAGCTTTTCACCCGCAGACAGATGGGCAGACAGAGAGAGTTAATCAGATTTTGGAGGACATGTTAAGAGCCTGTGTGCTAGATTATGGATCTAGTTGGGATGACAATTTGTCGTACGCAGAGTTTTCTTATAACAACAATTACCAGGCCAGTTTGAAGATGGTACCATTCGAAGCTCTATATGGACGCAGGTGTAGAACACCATTGATGTGGGACGAGGTAGGAGATCGTTAGTTGTTTGGACCATATTTGATCAAAGACTCAGAGGAGAAAGTCAAACTGATCAGAGACAGACTAAAGATTGCTCAGTCCAGACAGAAGAGTTACGCAGACTCAAAACGCAAGGAAGTAACTTATGAAGTGGAGATAGAGCCTATCTACGAGTATCACCCTTGAGGGGAGTAAAACGATTTGGAGTTAAGGGAAAATTATCCCCAAGATACGTAGGACCGTATCGTATTTTGGAACGGATGGGAGAAGTTGCCTACAAGCTGGAGTTACCAGAAGGATTGTCAGGAGTTCACGATGTGTTTCACATATCGCAGCTGAAGAAGTGCCATGCTGAGATGGCCGATATACCCTTGAATGATACAGTACCGTTGGAGGCGATTCGACTAGACAATAACCTGACCTATGAGGAGAAGCCAGTTAAGATTCTTGAGTTTGATAGCCGAGTCACTCGCAACAAGGTGATCAAATTTTGCAAAGTTCAGTGGAGTCATCATTCTGAGGAGGAAGCGACCTAGGAACAAGAGGAAGATATTTGCCAGGACCATCCGCACCTATTTTCTAGCCAACCCGAATCTCGAGGGCGAGATTCATCTTAAGGGGGTAGGTTTTGTAACATCCCAAATTTCCAATTTGGCATGTTATACATAGGTCATACATGCATATCATATTTTATTGCTTTTTCTTTTTGCAATCCTCGAAATCCTAAGCAACTCAAGGACCTCCGGAGAGAGTTGGGGATTTTCTAAGTTTCATATTTGAAATTTTATCAAATAGTGAAGACGAGGATTTGATTTTAATAATTTTCTCTCCGGAAAAATATTTCATTTTAAAATAATAAATGAGGGGAGATAATATGACTTCTCCAAAATAATTGGAATATAGGAGGAAAAATGTTAAAATCATTTTTGGATTTTTGATTTGAGTTTATTTCGGGATTTTATTTGCTGCTAGAAAAAAATGTTGCATGATTTAAAATTGCATTTTATGGGCCAAGAAAAGTTCATCTTGTTCTAAATATTTTATTTAGACCGAGAAAACTTGTTTTGGAATTTTTAGTTTTTTATTTATTTTTCTAGGAATTTTTCTTCTGGTGAAATGTTTTAAAAAAAACCCTTGCCCTCGACTGGGCCGAAGGCCCAGCCGAGCAGGCCGGCTCAGCCCCGCGCCGCCGCCTTCCCCGCGCCGCTGCCGTGCTTGGCACGGACGCCGAGGGCGGGTCCGAGCCGGACTCCACCCCCGGGCGCCCCCTTCCCCAAGCCGCCCCGCCCCGCCCTCCTATTTAAGCCGCCGCCCCGCCGCCACACCACCACCCACCACCACCCGCCACCCGCCGCCGCCGCCGGAGCCCGAGCCGCCCCGAG
>NC_057807.1:21649917-21688174 GCF_018294505.1 Triticum aestivum | reverse complement strand
CAGCCCTGCAGCCCGCCGCCCGTCGCCGAGCCCCGCCGGAGCCGCCGCCCCGCCGGACAAGCCTCGCCGGAGGTACCCGACCCTGCCGCCGGTTTTCTTAAATAAACCCTTCGGGTTTTTTTAAAAAAAACCCTAGATCGTTTTTTTAGATCGGTTTATTTCGTCGGTTTATTTACTTAGCGAACGTCCGTTCATCCGTTCGTTTTATCGAACGAGTTCTCTGTTTAGTTTCTGCTAACGAACGTTCGTCCGTTTAGCAGTTCGTCGCTTTTCTTTTTATCGGATTTATTCCGCGATTATTCTGATCGCGATTTTCGATCCGATTTTCAAACCTGTTTATCTTTTTGCTCGTTTATCGGAATCAGGCGATTCAAGTGCCTGGAGTTTCGTCTCGAAACCCTCTTTCCGAATAATCAACTCAAACAAGATTTTTCTTCTGTAAAATTTGGCTTAGATCCAGATTAGTAAAACGACGTTGTTTCTTTTGCCGTTTGAGTTTCGTTGCTTTGTTTGATTGATTCTTCTTGCAAATCCGGAGTTCTTAAGTTGAACTGTCCGGTCAGACTCTTTTATCTGGAGTTCCACTTGTGCATCTTTGATTGTTGCTTATGTATGTTATTGTTTGCTTGTGCTAGAATTCCCGGAGTGCGAAGCCTGTTACTACGAGTCTCTAGGATACCCGGATCGTCAGCAAGGCAAGTAACACATTGATCATACTCTTTCATACCCAGTTTTTATGCATTAGTTTCAACCCTCAGACATTGCATGACTAGGATGTCTTTAACTTGTGGGTTGGGAAGTAGTTGCTGAGGTAGAACCTATTGCCATGTTTATTATCAAACCCTTGGGAGTTACTTCTACGTTATGCTTATATTACCATGCTATGCTCGTAGACGTGGATTGGGTTTGAGTGATATCCATGACAGATGTGAGATTGTAAATTAATGGTTTACTTAAGGTGGAAACTTTAATACACATCTGGGTGGATTGAGGCACCTGGGGTTACCAGTGATTGCCTGTTTTATTTTTGGAAATCCCGGGGTTACCGTGTGATTCTCCTATGGACCGCCACCCAGGCTCAAAGGGAACTGAGTCTATTCATGCTAGAAACTTCTAGCCGCAAGCTATTATGGGCTCTAGCATAGTTTGAGTAAGTTGCGTGAAGCTCTTGAATAGGTGGATCAACAGGTAGTGGGTTTGTAGGTTTGGTATGGTCTGCCCGGAGTAGAGAGTTAATGCTTCTGAAAGACTGTGTCTCGGTCATCCGTCTCTCAAACACCATGCAGTGCGAGAATCAACGGAGGCGATCGAGTCTTGCGGGGAAAAGTGCGCAAACCTCTGCAGAGTGTACAATCTAATCATGGTTAGCCGTGTCCCCGGTTATGGACAATTCTGAGTATCTAGTACTTGAGTATTCGCATGTATCTCAACATTCTTAAAATTAATATTGTTGGGTTGTTAAATTACTTTTAATTGGGATCATTGAGTTCGGGAGTACCTTCTCAAATGATGTTTCAATTACCATGATAGTTAAATTAAAATTGATTCCTTTGTAGTAGGGAAAATTTGGCTTTTCGCAAAACTGTAACCAAAGAGCTTTCCACCAGCCAAATATGCATGTAGTAGTAGCATTATTCTGTTATTGCTCTTCTGTGTTACATTGCCAGCATATTCCATGTGCTGACCCGTTCTCGGGCTGCAACGTATTATGTTGCAGACTTTTCAGACGAGGAGTAAGGTTCGTAGGCCGTTGCCGTGCAGCTCAGTTATGCCATTGGAGTTGATGGACTCACTTTATCTTCCAAGCCTTACGCTGTTATCGCATTAGATGGCCTTAAGCCATATTATTGTAATAAGTTCTCTTTTGAGACATTCGATGTAATAAGTGTGTGATTGCTACTCTGTTATAAATCCTTCGAAGTACTGTGTGGTGTCAGCATTACTGATCCAGGGATGACACCTGAGCACAGAGACTTGACCGTCTGAGGTCGGGTCGCTACATAATATGAATTATGCTTATGGAGATGAACTTGCTATAGTTCCTTATGTTAAACATGAAATTGTTGCTATTGCACCCATGCATGATAGTCCTATTATCTTTTTGAATTCTCCAAACTACACTATATCGGAGAAGTTTGTGCTTATTAAGGATTATATTGATGGGTTGCCTTTTACCATTGCACATGATGATTTTGATGAATGTAATATGCATGTGCTTGCTGCTCCTACTTGCAATTATTATGAAAGAGGAACTATATCTCCGCCTCTTTATGTTTCCAACACGATAGAATTGCAAGAAACTGCTTATTCTATGCATTGGCCTTTACTATGTGTGCATGAATTGTTCTTTTATGACATGCCGATCCATAGGAAGAGAGTTAGACTTCGTTGTTACTTGATATATGTTACTTTGTGCTCACTACTAAATTACAAATCATTGTTAATTAAAATTGGCTTTCATATACCTTGGGATCTGGGTGCATTCATTACTTGAGCACTAAATGCCTAGCTTAATGGCTTTAAAGAAAGCGCTGCTAGGGAGACAACCCGGAAGTTTTAGAGAGTCATTTATTTCTGTTGAGTGCTTTTATATAGTTTAAAAACAAAAAAATAAAGAGGGGAACCTAAAAAATTTTCAAAAAGGGAAGTGAATGTGAGAAAGACAAGCATTGTTGAAGTGGGAGCTAGCCTTGAACTTCGTTCATGCTCACGGAAACTTTGTGAATCTTGATTACAGAAACTTTTCATCAAAAATAATTATCCCCTTGTATAATTCCATTGTATTATAAAAATAATGTGCCAAGGTTTGCCTTTAGGATGTTTACAATGCTTGTCGGTTTGTATGGTGCAGGACAGAAACTTTGGCTGTAGTGCGCGATTTTACATTTTTTTGCTGGAACATCAAATGGTTCTGATTCCTTTTGCACTGTCTTGCTGTACAACTTGTTTATTTTTCCTAATTTTGGTAGAATTTTTGGGGTACCAGAAGTATGGTGGATGTTCAGATTGCTACAGACTGTTCTGTTTTTAACAGATTCTGTTTTTGATGCATAGTTTGCTTGTTTTGATGAAACTATCAATTTATATCAGTGGATTAAGCCATGAAAAAGTTATATTACAGTAGACACAATGCAAAAACAAAATATGAATTGCTTGGCAACAGTACTTAGAGTAGTGATTTGCTTTATTATACTAACGGATCTTACCGAGTTTTCTGTTGAAGTTTTGTGTGGATGTAGTGTTTGATCGAGAAGGTCTCGATATGAGGAAAAGGAAGAGAGGCGAGAGCTCAAGCTTGGGGATGCCCAAGGAACCCCAAGTAAATATTCAATGATACTCAAGCGTCTAACCTTGGGGATGCCCCGGAAGGCATCCCCTCTTTCTTCAACAAGTATCGGTATGTTTTCGGATTCGTTTCGTTCATGCGATATGTGCAATCTTGGAGCGTCTTTTGCATTTAGTTTTCATTTTTATTTTATGCATCATGCTGGTATGAGATAGTCCTTGGTTTATTTACAGAATGCTCATAGCACTTCACTTAAATCTTTTGAGTATGGCTTTATAGAATGCTTCATGTGCTTCACTTATATCATTTGAAGTTTGGATTGCCTGTTTCTCTTCACATAGAAAACCGCCATTTGTAGAATGCTCTTTTGCTTCACTTATAATTGTTAGAGCATGGGCATATATTTTGTAGAAAGAATTAAACTCTCTTGCTTCACTTATATCAATTTAGAGAGATGACAGGAATTGGTCATTCACATGATTAGTCATAAAATCCTAAATAAACTTGTAGATCGCTGAATATGATATGTTTGATTCCTTGCAATAGTTTTGCAATATAAAGATGGTGATATTAGAGTCATGCTAGTGGGTGGTTGTGGTTTGCAAGTCCCGTAGCATGCATGTATGGTAACCGTTGTGTGATAAATCTGAAGCATGGGGTGTTTTTTTGATTGTCTTCCTTATGAGTGGCGGTCGGGGACGAGCGATGGTCTTTTCCTACCAATCTATCCCCCTAGGGGCATGCGTATTAGTACTTTGCTTCGAGGGCTAATAAACTTTTGCAATAAGTATATGAGTTCTTTATGACTAATGTGAGTCCATGGATTATACGCACTTTTACCTTTACATCATTGTTAGCCTCTTCGGTACCATGCATTGCCCTTTCTCACCTCGAGAGTTGGTGCAAACTTCGCAGGTGCATCCAAACCCCGTGATACGATACGCTCTATCACACATAAGCCTCGTTATATCTTCCTCAAAACAGCCACCATACCTACCTATCATGGCATTTCCATAGCCATTCCGAGATATATTGCCATGCAACTTCCATCATCATCACATACATGACTTGAGCATTTATTGTCATATTGCTTTGCATGATCGTAAGATAGCTAGCATGATGTTTTCATGGTTTGTCCTTTTTTGATGTCATTGCTACGCTAGATCATTGCACATCCCGGTACACCGCTGGAAGCATTCATATAGAGTCATATCTTTGCTCTAGTATCGAGTTGTAATATTGAGTTGTAAGTAAATAAAAGTGTGATGATCATCATTATAGAGCATTGCCCCATGAAAAATAAAAAATTAAAAAAAGGAAAGGCCAAAGAAGCCTAAATAAAAAAGGGGGCCAAAGAAGCCCACCAAAAAAAGAAAAAAAAGAAAGGGCCAATGTTACTATCCTTTTTCCACACTTGTGCTTCAGAGTAGCACCATGTTCTTCATATAGAGAGTCTCCTATGTTATCACTTTCATATACTAGTGGGAATTTTCATTATAGAATTTGGCTTGTATATTCCAACGATGGGCTTCCTCAAATGCCCTAGGTCTTCATGAGCAAGCAAGTTGGATGCACACCCACTTAGTTTTTAGTTTGAGCTTTCATACACTTATAGCTCTTAGTGCATCCGTTGCATGGCAATCCCTACTCCTTGCATTGACATCAATTGATGGGCATCTCCATAGCCCGTTTATTAGCCACGTCGATGTGAGACTTTCTCCCTTTTTGTCTTCTCCCTATAAACCTCCACCATCATACTCTATTCCACCTATAGTGCTATATCCATGGCTTGCGCTCATGTATTGTGTGAGGGTTGAAAAAGCTGAAGCGCGTTAAGAAGTATGAACCAATTGCTCGTCTTGTCATCGGGGTTGTGCATGATGGGGGCATTTTGTGTGATGAAAATGAAGCATGGCCAAACTATATGATTTTGTAGGGATAAGCTTGCTTTTTCCTTGATGTTTTGAAAAGACATGATTGCTTTATTAGTACACTCGAAGTATTATTGTTTTTATGTCAAATGATAGACTATTGCTTTGAATCACTCGTGTCTTAATATTCATGTCATGATTAGACATATGATCAAGATTATGCTAGGTGGCATTCCACATCAAAAATTATCTTTTTTATCATTTACCTACTCGAGGACGAGCAGGAATTAAGCTTGGGGATGCTGATACGTCTCCGTCGTATCTATAATTTTTGACTGTTCCATGCCAATATTCTACAACTTTAATATACTTTTGGCAAATTTTTATACTATTTTTTGGGACTAACATATTGATCCAGTGCCCAGTGCCAGTTCCTGTCTGTTGCATGTTTTATGTTTCGTAGAAACCCCATATCAAACGGAGTCCAAACGGGATAAAAAATGACAGATAATTATTTTGGAATATTTGTGATTTTTGGAAAGTAAAATCAACGCGAGACGGTGCCCGAGGTGGCCACGAGATAGGGGCCCACGCCCACTCCAGGTGGGCGCGCCCCCCACCCTCCTGGGCCACTCGTAAGGCGGTTGATGCCCTTCTTTGGCCGCAAGAAAGCTATTTTTTGGAAAAAGATCTGGGCAAAGGTTTCAATCCAATCGGAGTTACGGATCTCCGTACATAAAAGAAACGATGCCAGGGCAGAATTCGACAACACAGAAACAGAGAGATAGATCCAATCTCGGAGGGGCTCTCGCCCCTCCCAAGCCATGGGAGCCAAGGACCAGAGGGGAAACCCTTCTCCCATCTAGGGAGAAGGTCAAGGAAGAAGAAGAAGAAGGGGGGATCTCTCCCCCTTGCTTCCGGTGACGCCGGAGTGCTGCCGGCGGCCATCATCATCACTGCGATCTTCACCAACACCTCTGCCATCTTCACTAACATCTTGATACGTCTCCAACGTATCTATAATTTTTGATTGTTCCATACTATTATATTACCCCTTTTGGATGTTTATGAGCTTTATTTTACACATTTATATCATTTTGGGGACTAACCTACTAACCGGAGGCCCAGCCCATATTGCTGTTTTTTTGCCTATTTCAGTATTTCGAAGAAAAGGAATATCAAATGGAGTCCAAACGGAATGAAACCTTTGGGAGCATGATTTTTGGAATGAACGTGATCCAGAGGACTTGGAGTGCAAGTCAAGAAGCAGCCGAGGCGGCCACGAGATAGGAGGGCGTGCCCACCCCCTCTAGGCGTGCCCCCCTATCTTGTGGGCCCCTCGGGCGGCCACCGACATACTTCTTCCTCCTATATAAGCCTACGTACCCCGAAAACATCCAGGGAGCCACCGAAACACAATTTCCACCGCCGTAACCTTCTGTATCCGCGAGAACCCATCTTGGAGCCTTTGTCAGTGCTCCGCCGGAGGGGGAATCGACCACGGAGGGATTCTACATCAACACCATAGCCCTCCGATGAGTTGTGAGTAGTTTACCACAGACCTTCGGGTCCATAGTTATTAGCTAGATGGCTTCTTCTCTCTTTTTGGATCTCAATACAATGTTCTCCCCCTCTCTTGTGGAGATCTATTCGATGTAAACTCTTTTTGCGGTGTGTTTGTCGAGATCCGATGAATTGTGGGTTTATAATCAAGTTTATCTATGAGAAATATTTGAATCTCCTCTGAATTCTTTTATGTATAATTGAGTTATCTTTGCAAGTCTCTTCGAATTATCAGTTTGGTTTGGCCTACTAGATTGATCTTTCTTGCCATGGGAGAAGTGCTTAGCTTTGGGTTCAATCTTGCGGTGTCCTTACCCAGTGACAGAAAGGGTTGCAAGGCACATATTGTATTGTTGCCATCGAGGATAAAAAGATGGGGTTCATATCATATTGCATGAGTTTATCCCTCTACATCATGTCATCTTGCTTAATGCATTACTCTATTCTTTATGAACTTAATACTCTAAATGCAGGCAGGAGTTGGTCGATGTGTGGAGTAATAGTAGTAGATGCAGGCAGGAATCGATCTACTTGTCACGGACGTGATGCCTATATACATGATCATGCCTAGATAATCTCATAATTATTCGCTTTTCTATCAATTGCTCGACAGTAATTTGTTCACCCACCGTAATACTTATGCTATCTTGAGAGAAGCCTCTAGTGAAGCCTATGGCCCCGGGGTCTATATTTTAGCATATTTGCTTTCAATCTACTTTTATTTGCATCTATATTATAAAATACCAAAAATATATTTATCTTATCATACTATCTCTATCAGATCTCACTTTCGCAAGTGGCCGTGAAGGGATTGACAACCTCTTTATTGCATTGGTTGCGAGTTCTTTGTTTGTTTGTGTAGGTGCGTGGGACTTTTGAGGAGCCTCCTACTAGATTGATACCTTGGTTCTCAAAAACTGAGGGAAATACTTACGCTACTATTGCTGCATCACCCTTTCCTCTTCAAGGAAAACCAACGCAAGCTCAAGACGTAGCACATCTCCATCACATTCCCCCATCTATATTCAGCGGTCCACTCTCCCGCATCCCGCTGTACCCTCTACTTGAACATGGTGCTTTATGCTTCACATTATTATCCAAGATGTGTTGCCATCCTATGATGTCTGAGTAGATTTCCGTTGTCCTATCGGTGATTGATGAATTGCTATGATTGGTTTGAGTTGCATGTTTTATTATTGGTGCTGTCCTATGGTGCCCTCCGTGCCGCGCAAGCATGAGGGATTCCCGTTGTAGGGTGTTGCAATGCGTTCATGATTCGCTTATAGTGGGTTGCGTGAGTGACTGAAACACAAACCCGAGTAAGTAGGTTGTTTGCGCATGGGATAAAGGGGACTTGATACTTTAATGCTATGGTTGGGTTTTACCTTAATGAATCTTTAGTAGTTGCGGATGCTTGCTAGAGTTCCAATCATAAGTGCATATGATCCAAGTAGAGAAAGTATGTTAGCTTATGCCTCTCCCTCAAATAGAATTGCAATAGTGATTACCGGTCTAGAAACGTAGTCAATTGCTTAAGGACAATTTCATAACTCCTACCACCACTTTTCCACACTTGCTCTATTAACTTTATTGCTTCTTTATCTAAACAGCCCCTACTTTTTATTTACGTGTTCTTTATTATCTTGCAAACCTTTCCAACAACACCTACAAAGTACTTCTAGTTTCATACTTGTTCTAGGTAAATCAAACGTCAAGCGTGTGTAGAGTCGTATCAGTGGCTGATAGGACTTGAGAGAGTATTTGTTCTACCTTTAGCTCCACGTTGGGTTCGACACTCTTACTTATTGAAAGAGGCTACAACTATCCCGTGTACTTGCGGGTTATCAGTCCCCGCCGACTTTCACGCGCCCGTGCACCTGCCAGCGCATGCGCCTGCGCGTGCACTGACGCGCACGCCCGTGCCGTTGCCCGTGCACCTGCCAGCCATGCGCCTGCGCGTGCACTGACGTGCGCACACGTGCCCGTGTACACGAATGTCTCCGCCGCGCCGTTGACAGCGCCTGTCCCCGCGCGGGTGCCAGTGCCCCCCTCAGCGGCATGGATGGCCGCCGTCGACCGCTTCCTTGCACCAACGCCAGTCGCCTCCTCCCGCCAGTTGACTCGCTCCGAAGACCAGAATATTTTGACCTTCCTTGAAGATAGGCCAACGTCCAGGAGTACGCCAACAACGGCGCAAGACGCCGCCATCACCGTCGGTTAGTGGCCCGACGACACCCAGAGCACGGCAGAGGAGCCGCTTCCCACCGCAAGACGCCCCCGCTGCCGCCACGTAATCTAAATATGCCATGAAAAACGTTCGGACTGCCATGCTTAAAATCCGATCGTTTATCATTTCTGTTTAATTTATATCGATCATCGTATAACTTAAAGTCGGAGTCAGACTGAACGAAATCTATGGTTTGATCGGTTGAATGTTCTGCTAGAGCCGTATCAAAATAAATATAAAAGGTCATCAAGCCACATGTATTCCTTGTCATCCAACGACCTAGACTGCTTCAATGTCAAGCGCTCAACACGTTTAGCGTGCAGTTAATTTCATGCCAAAAATAGTGCTAATCACATAATAACACGCAAATAATATCCTACTTAATATCCGCATGCACTTAATATACTTCCAAATTAACGTGCATTGCACGTACACACTGACTAGTGCTACTAGTACGTGAAACTGGTGCCGTAACTTGTGAACGCGTCCAGATATGGTGAACGGCAACATCGTCCGCGAGTTCTTTGTGTTTGCCCGTGCGTCTAAACGCAGAAGGGAAGGAGAGAGAGAGAGCACACATGGAACCCACCAGTAAGTGAAGGCGAATAGTACTAAAAATAATATTACATGTTATCCATTAAATAGGTTGTGGTAATATAAAAACATTATATGAACAAAGGGGGGTACAACAAACATTGCTGTTATACGTATGTTGCCTATTGACGTGCGGCTTGAAGGCCCTGGTCGCATGTTCGATCCTCGTCCTTTATTTTTTAATTTGTGTATGGGTCCAAATTTGTTTCATGACACGTGGTCCCCTCGGTGTGTAGTTTGTAGCACTTTAATTTGTGAGTCGAAATTTGTTCCATTCCAAGTGGACTATCGATGTGTAGTTTTGTAGCTTATTTATAATAATTAAAGAGAACAACAGAGTTTTTTTTGCAATAATACCATGGTGCGACATTGAAGGCAATAAAGTACGTGCGAGAGAGCGATGCCGAGCCAGAGGGAAATCAACTAGGGGAGTTTCGGGGGTTGCAACGATGTTTGGAGTAGTTGTGGGCCAAATGCTATGAAAATATAATCTAGACCGATCGGAATAAATGCCTACACAAATTAATCCAAGGTTGGAGTGCCCCTCGCAATGTAAATAGCTCCGGCTTCGCTAGGGATGGAGAGGTAGCTTCAATGCATGGAAGATATGGCGTGAGAAAGCGAGGTTAATCGAGAGACATATAGATAGAGAGACAAAGTGAGTGTGGTCCGACATTCATTGAACAGATATATATGCTCTGGAGAGATATTGTCCGATTGAGCTTTTGGCAAGGGTGAGGGCTATAAGATAGAGCTTGAGAGATGATTCAGTCACAGACGTGTAGATATATTTTGTGTGTGGGAGGAAGAAAGGTCAATCGATCACATAGGTTCGTCATGCGATCGAATGAGTGAGACGGGTTGGAGAGAGTGACCTAGATAGACAATGTGCGTGAGAGAGTATACAATGTGAATAGGTCAAATTGGGCTCAAACATGGTGATATATCGTTTTTCTCCGAGAAAGAGCGAGGTTAATCGAGACATAAAAAGAGAGAGGGGTATGTGTGTGTGTGTGTGTGTGTCTAGAGAGAGAGATTGAGCGAGCGTGGCCCGCCATGAGGTCGAAAGAGTGGGGGCGGCTTGGATGGACTGACCTAGATAGACAATATGCGTGAGAGAGTATAGAGTGTGTCGATCGAGGCCCAAACAGGGAGATATATCATTTGTGTGTGAAAGAAAACAAGGTTAAACGAGATACAGACAAAGAGAGCGAGATTGAGCGAGTGTGGCCCGCCGTGCGGAAGAAAGAGTGAGACAGTCTCGAGGGAGTGACCTAGATAGACAACGTGTGTGCGTGCGCACGAGAGGTGGGGGGGCTAGATAGGCAATGCATGTATTTAGCGCGAGAGGGTGAGAGGGAGAGGGAGAGAGAGAGAGAGAGAGCTCGACATGGGGTGCAATGGCGGGTGTGTGAGGTAAATACATTTGGTAACAGAGTGGAAAAGGGGGGTTGTGTAGTTGAGAGAGTTAGAGATCGAAACACGGAGAGAGGGGGGGGGCTAAAAACAACATTTGAATATAGATAGTACAAGACTTAATATCGATGTTTTAGTGTACATTGTAAGATTTGAACTGAGGACCATGCATATGGATAATTATTTTGAATTCGTGTCATACTAGGTTTCGAAAAGTTGACATTGACTCAATTTGTTGTGCTATTTTGTAGGTCATATGTTTGAATCCATTCAAAAGTTTTCTCACTACCATGGTGTTCATCATATTTATATGAATTTGTATTAAAAAAGTAGTGTGGATACAGTGAAATGCGAAATCCACATTAGAATTGGAGATCGCTACGTGACACACACTCTAATTCAAATAACTAATTATGTAAAACACACTCTAATCCACGTTAGCGTGGATAACGTGGATACCGTTTCGATTTTTTTTCAAATAATTCCTCATTAATTAATTTATAGTACTCCCTCTGTTCACTTTTATAAGACCTTGAAGACATTTCAGACAATGTGCAAAACAGTTCATTTTAAGTTGTCTGAAACGACTTACAAAAGTGAACGGAGGGAGTATCTCGTTTCGAATGACTAATTATTGCAAGGAAAACACGGGCATGGTAATACATACATATTCGTTTGCAAATGAAAGAAGATTCATTTGCATTCTCAAATGTAGGCGCACCAGGCAGACTAGGGTCGTGTCATGGTGGTCGCATGTGTCAGACGGACGCGTAGCACCCAGCCACCCACCCCCTCCCTTCCTTCCCCCCTCCCCCTCCCCCCCCCAAAAAAAGGACGACGATAAAATAAGTCCGCGCTTCCACGTTTAGGATTGAAATATCTGGCGGTCCCAATTCCAACCCTGCAAAATCTCCCTTCTCCACCGTCCCCTTCCGCGCCCAGATTGCTCAAATCCCTAATTCGCCGCCAACCTAAGAAAATTTGGAATTGCCCCTCGTCTCGTCTCTTTCCCCACCTCTATGCCAGACGACGACGACGAAGACGACGGTCGCGCTTCACCACCGCACTGGAGCTACCTCATCTACGCCCTCGTACACCGCACCGGGTGGTCCACCGACAACGTCGGCCGCCGCAACTGACATGCCTCACAGACACCGACTTCCACCGCATCAGGTGTGCTTCACCGACGCTGTCTCCCAGCTCACCGGGGCTACTTCACCGAGCAAATCGTCGCACCTCCGCCCCCCTCCCCCCGAGGCCATTGGGGCTTCACCAACGGTCTCGTCCACCGCATCGTAGCGCTCCGCTGCCACTCAAGATCTGCATCCGTGCGCGGCCAGCAACGCCAGCGCATCACCCTCAATGGCTCTGAAGTGACCCACGCTCTAGCTAGGCGAGTGATGTCTACTACACAACCTTTTTCTTGTAGACGTTGTTGGGCCTGCAAGTCCACATGTTTGTAGGAAAGTAGCAAATTTCCCTCAAGTGGATGACCTAAGGTTTATCAATCCATAGGAGGCGTAGGATGAAGATGGTCTCTCTCAAACAACCCTGCAACCAAATAACAAAAAGCCTCTTGTGTCCCCAACACACCCAATACACTGGTAAATTTTATAGGTGCACTAGTTCGGCGAAGAGATGGTGATACGAGTGCAATATGGATGGTAGATAAAGGTATTTGTAATCTCAAATTATAAAAACAGCAAGGTAACTAATGATAAAAGTGAGCATAAACGATATTGCAATGATAGGAAACAAGGCCTAGGGTTCATACTTTCACTAGTGCAAATTCTCTCAACAATAATAACATAGATAGATCATATAACAAGCCCTCAACATGCAACAAAGAGTCACTCCAAAGCCACTAATAGCGGAGAACAAACGTAGAGATTATGGTAGGGTACGAAACCACCTCAAAGTTATTCTTTCGGATCAATATATTCAAGAGTTTGTACTAGAATAACACCTTAAGACACAAATCAACCAAAACCCTAATGTCACCAAGATACTCCATTGTCACCTCAAGTATCCATGGGCATGATTATACGATATGCATCACACAATCTCAGATTCATCCAACCAACACAAAAGTACTTCAAAGAGTGCCCCAAAGTTTCTACCGGAGAGTCAAGAAAACGTGTGCCAACCCCTATGCATAGGTTCATGGGCGGAACCCACAAGTTGGTCACCAAAACATACATCAAGTGGCACGTGATATCCCATTGTCACCACAGATAAACACGGCAAGACATACATCAAGTGTTCTCAAATCAAAGACTCAATCCGATAAGATAACTTCAAGAGGGGAACTCAATTCATTACAAGAGAGTAGAGGGGGAGAAACATCATAAGATCCAACTGTAATAGCAAAGCTCGGGATACATCAAGATCGTGCAATAGAGGGAACACGAGAGAGAACACGAGAGAGAGGGATCAAACACATAGCTACTGGTACATGCCCTCAGCCCCAAGGGTGAACTACTCCCTCCTCGTCATGGAAAGCGCCGGGATGATGAAGATGGCCACCGGTGAAGGATCCCCCTCCGGCAAGGTGCCGGAATGGGCTGCCGAGAGGTTTTTGGTGGCTACAGAGGCTTGCGGCGGCGGAACTCCCGATCTATCTTGATATTCGATGGTTTTAGGGTACGTAGGCTTATATAGACGAAAGAAGTCGGTCGGGAGGTGGTCGAGGGGCCCACGAGACAAGGGGCGCGCCTAGTAGGGGGGCGCGCCCTCCTATCTCGTGGCCTCCTCGAGGGTCTTCTGACACGAACTCCAAGTCTCTTGGGTGATATTCTTCCAAAAAATCACGTTGCCGAAGGTTTAATTCCGTTTGGACCCCGTTTGATATTCCTTTTCTTTGAAATACTAAAACAGGCAATAAAACAGCAATATGGGCTGGGCCTCCGGTTAATAGGTTAGTCCCAAAAGTAATATAAAAGTGTATAATAAAGCCCATAATCATTCAAAACAGATAATAAAATAGCATGAATGCTTCATAAATTATAGATACGTTGGAGACATATCAGCATCCCCAAGCTTAATTCCTACTCGTCCTCGAGTAGGTAAATGATAAAGAAAGAATTTATGAAGTGTGAATGCTAGAGGTGCACAAGTTTGATCAACGATAATTTCAGTCACCTTTTCTAGCATGATAATATGTCATAACAGTAGCTCATCTCATAAAACTTTTCACGATAAAGTAACAAGCAATTCACATGTCAAAGCATAGACCATAAACATTCTTGAAAACTAGCAAACCTCATTCTTAGTCATCAAACAATTGCAATTCATCTTATTTTCAGGAATAGCAAACTCCACATACTCAACAATCATATAGTCTTCTACAATTGCTAACACTCACGCAATACTAATGGTTATGGAGTTTCGATCGGACACTGAGAAAGATAGGGGCTTATAGTGTTGCCTCCTAACGTATTCACCTTTGGGTGATGTCAACAATAATAGTTCATGCTAACTTACATCCAATTGGATATATATATCAGGATCACCCCAACACAAAATGTTTGCCAAAGGATAAAATGAAAAAAAAGGAAAGGTGAAGATCACCTTGACTCTTGCATAAAAGTAAAAGATAGGCCCTTCACAGACGGAAGCAGAGGTTGTCATGCGCTTTTAGGGTTGAATACACAAAATCTTAATGTGAAAGAACGTCACTTTATATTGCCCCTTGTATATGGACCTTTATTATGCAGTCTGTCGCTTTTATTGCTTCCATAACAAGTTCGTACAAAGCTTATTTTCTCCGCACTAATAAGTCATGCATATTTAGAGAGCAACTTTTATTGCTTGCACCGATGACAACTTACTTGAAGGATCTTACTCAATCCATAGGTAGGTATGGTGGACTCTCATGGCAAAACTTGGTTTAAGGATATTTGGAAGCACAAGTAGTATCTCTACTTGGTGCTAGGAATTTTTGGCTAGCATGAGGGGGAAAGGAAAGCTCAACATGTTTGAATGATCCATGACAATATACTTTAACTGAGATGTGAGAAAACATAACCCATTACGTTGTCTTCCTTGTCCAACATCAACTCTTTAGCATGTCATACTTAATGAGTGCTCACAATTATAAAAGATGTCTATGATAATATATTTATATGTGAAATCTCCCTTCCTTCAATATTCTTTCATGAATTGTTCAAATGACTAATACAATGCTTGCTAACCTTCAATAAATTTACAACCTCTACTTCTTAGATGTGAAGTCATTACTCCCCATGGGATAAGCAAATGAGACATATATAATTTCAGATTTATGACATTCAACTCATTCAACCATTTACTCAGAGGATATAAGTGAAGCACACGAGTAAATGAAAAACTACTCCAAAAAGATATAAGTGAAGATCAATGAGTAGCAAAATAATTATGTAACTATGCGAAGACTCTCTCTCATTTAAGAATTTCAGATCTTGGTATTGTATTCAAACAGCAAGAAAAGCAAAACAAAATGACATTGCATGGATAGCGCAATTCATGTGAAGAAGCAAAAACTTAGGCTCAACCGATACTAACCGATGATTGTTGAAGAAAAAAGGTGGGATGCCTAACGGGGCATCCCCAAGCTTATATGCTTGAGACTTCTTGAAATATTATCTTGGGGTGTCTTGGGCATCCCCAAGCTTGAGCTTTTATGTCTCCTTAGTTCCTCTCATATCATGGTTTCTCTTCTTTTTATCAAAAGCTTCATTCACAACAAACTCAACAGGAACTCGTGAGATAGGTTAGTATAAACCAATGCAAAACCTTATCATTTTCTACTGTAACAAATCACTAAAATTATTATTCAACATTGCATACTAAATGTCTCTGCATATTTAACACTCCTATCCTCAAATAGAATCATTAAACAAGCAAACATATGCAAACAATGCAACCATAACAGCAATCTGCCAAAACAGTACAGTCTGTAAAGAATGCAAGAGTATCAATACTTCCCTGACTCCAAAAATTATGAGAAAAATATTACGATTTAGAAGATTTATCAGAGCTCAATATGCAAAAACATTCAACATTAGACCATTCTCTGACTTTTCTAGGGAATTTTTGCAACAGCGGTAAACTTTCTGTTTTCAAACAGCAACATGTATACTAGCAAAATAAGCATGGTAAAGGCTATCCTTGACATTTTTATTGAAACTAAAGATGCAAAACATTATTCTAAATAAAATAAAGCAAATAATAACAAAATAAAATGATGCTCCTAGCAAAACACATATCATGTGGTGAATAAAAATATAGCTCCAAGTAAAGTTACCAATGAACGAAGACGAAAGAGGGGATGCCTTCCGGGGCATCCCAAAGCTTAGGCTCTTGGTTGTCCTTGGATATTACCTTGGGGTGCCTTGGGAATACCCAAGATTTGGCTCTTGCCACTCCTTATTCCATAGTCCATTGAATCCTTACCCAAACTTGAAAACTTCAACCACACAAAACTCAAAACAAAACTCGTAAGCTCTGTTAGTATAAGAAAATAAAACCACCACTTAGATACTGTAATGAACTCATTATAAATTCATATTGGTGTAATATCTACGGTATTCTAACTTCTCTATGGTTCATACCCTCCAATACTACTCATAGATTCATCAAAGTAAGCAAACAACACATAGAAAACAGAATCTGTCAAAAACAGAATAGTCTGTAGTAATCTGTATCAAACGTATACTTATGGAACTCAAAAAATTCTGAAATAAATTGGTGGACCTGAGGAATTTGTCTATTAATCATCTTCAAAAAGAATCAACCTAAAATCACTCTCCAGTAAAAAAATGGCAGCTAATCTCGTGAGTGCAAAAGTTTCTGTTTTTTACAGCAAGATCACATAAACTTCACCCAAGTCTTCCCAAAGGTCCTACTTGGCACTTTATTGAAACAAAAGCTATAAAACATGATTACTACAGTAGCATAATCATGTGGAGACACAAAAACAGTAAGGATAAATATTGGGTTGTCTCCCAACAAGCGCTTTTCTTTAATGCCTTTCTAGCTAGGCATGATGATGGCAATGATGCTCACATAAAAGATAAGAATTGAAACATAAGGGGAGCATCATGAAGCATATGGCTAGCACATTTAAGCCTAACCCACTTCCTACGCATAGGGATTTTGTGAGCAAACAACTTATGGGAACAATAATCAACAAGCATAGGAAGGTAAAACAAGCATAGCTTCAAGAATTTCAACACATAGAGAGGAAACTTAACATTATTGCAATTCCTACAAGCATATGTTCCTCCCTCATAATAATTTTCAGTAGCATCATTAATGAATTCAACAATATAACCAGCACCTAAAGCATTCTTTTCATGATGTACAAGCATAGAAAATTTACTACTCTCCACATAAGCAAAATTCTTATCATGAATAATAGTAGGAGTAAACTCAACAAAATAACTATCCTGTGAGGCATAATCCAATTGAAAACTAAAATCATGATGACAAGTTTCATGGTTATCATTATTCCTAATAGCATACAAGTCATCAAAATAATCATCATAGATAGCAACTTTGTTCTCACAATCAATTGGAACCTCTTCCGAAATAGTGGAATCATCACTAAATAAAGTTGACACTCTTCCAAATCCACTTTCATGTTCATCACAATAAAATTCAACATCCTCCAAAATAGTGGGATAACTACTTCCTAAAGTTGACACTCTTCCAAACCCACTTTCATCAATATAATCATCATAAATAGGAGGCATGCTTTCATCATAATAAATATTCTCATCAAAACTTGGGGGACTAAACATATCGTCTTCATCAAACATAGCTTCCCCAAGCTTGTGGCTTTGCATATCATTAGCATCATGGATATTCAAGGAATTCATACTAACAACATTGCAATCATGCTCATCATTCAAATATTTGGTGTCAAATATTCTACAGATTTCTTCTTCTAGCACTTGAGCACAATTTTCCTTTTCATCATACTCACGAAAGATATTAAAAAGACGAAGCGTATGAGACAAACTTAACTCCATTTTTTTGTAGTTTTTCTTTTATAAACTAAACTAGTGATAAAACAAGAAACAAAAAGATTCGATTGCAAGATCTAAAGATATACCTTCAAGCACTCACCTCCCCGGCAACGGCGCTAGAAAAGAGCTTCATGTCTACTACACAACCTTCTTCTTGTAGACGTTGTTGGGCCTGCAAGTGCACAGGTTTGTAGGAAAGTAGCAAATTTCCCTCAAGTGGACGACCTAAGGTTTATCAATTCGTAGAAGGCATAGGATGAAGATGGTCTCTCTCAAACAACCCTGCAACCAAATAACAAAGAGTCTCTTGTGTCCCCAACACACCCAATACAATGGTAAACTGTATAGGTGCACTAGTTCGGCGAAGAGATGGTGATACAAGTGCAATATGGATGGTAGATAAAGGTATTTGTAATATGAAATTATAAAAACAGTAAGGTAACTAATGATAAAAGTGAGCATAAACGGTATTGCAATGATAGGAAACAAGGCCTAGGGTTCATACTTTCACTAGTGCAAGTTCTCTCAACAATAATAACATAGATAGATCATATAACAAGCCCTCAACATGCAACAAAGAGTCACTCCAAAACCACTAATAGCAGAGAACAAACATAGAGATTATGGTAGGGTACAAAACCACCTCAAAGTTATTCTTTCAGATCAATCTATTATGATGGGCCATTTGCATTTCTGCCCCTAACTCGAACCACCTACTCAGATTTGCCCCTAATTTCAAAGCATGCTCAAATTTGCCCCTCTACCGTTAAGTCACTACTCAGAAATGCCCTTCCGTCCAGTCAAAGGTCTTTGACCATTAGAGGCCCATGTGTACTGTAGCAGACGGAAAGTGCTACATTATTCGACGGAAAGTGCTACATTACTGTACGGAAGGGCATTTCTGAGTAGTGACTTAACGGCGGAGGGGTAAATTTGAGCATGCTTCAAAATTAGGGGCAAATCTGAGTAGTGGGTTCGAGTTAGGGGCACAGATGTAAATGTCCCAAACCCTAATGTCACCTAGATACTCCATTGTCACCTCAAGTATCCATGGGCATGATTATACGATATGCATCACACAATCTCAGATTCATCCAACCAACACAAAAGTACTTCAAAGAGTGCCCCAAAGTTTCTACCGGAGAGTCAAGAAAACATGTGCCAACCCCTATGCATAGGTTCATGGGCGGAACCCGCAAGTTGGTCACCAAAACATACGTCAAGTGGCACGTGATATCCCATTGTCACCACAGATAAACACGGCAAGACATACATCAAGTGTTCTCAAATCAAAGACTCAATCCGATAAGATAACTTCAAGAGGGAAACTCAATTCATTACAAGAGAGTAGAGGGGGGGGAAACATCATAAGATCCAAATAAAATAGCAAAGCTCGGGATACATCAAGATCGTGCCATAGAGGGAACACGAGAGAGAACACGAGAGGGAGAGATCAAACACATAGCTACTGGTACATACCCTCAGCCCCGAGGGTGAACTACTCCCTCCTCGTCATGGAGAGCGCGGGATGATGAAGATGGCACCGGTGAAGGATCCCCCTACGGCAGGGTGCCGGAACAGGCTCCCGAGAGGTTTTTGGTGGCTATAGAGGCTTGCGGCGGTGGAACTCCCGATCTATCTTGATATTCGATGGTTTTAGGGTACGTAGGCTTATATAGGCAAAAGAAGTCAGTTGGGAGGTGCTCGACGGGCCCACGAGACAGGGGGGCGCGCCCAGTAGGGGGCGGGGGCGCGCCCTCCTATCTCGTGGCCTCCTCGAGGGTCTTCTGACATGAACTCCAAGTCTCCTGGGTGATATTCTTCCAAAAAATCACGTTGCCGAAGGTTTCATTCTGTTTGATATTCCTTTTCTTTGAAATACTGAAACATGCAATAAAACAGCAATATGGGATGGGCCTCCGGTTAATAGGTTAGTCCCAAAAGTAATATAAAAGTGTATAATAAAGCCCATAATCATTGAAAACAGATAATAAAATAGCATGAATGCTTCATAAATTATAGATACGTTGGAGACGTATCAGCGAGCATGCCCAAACGCCGGCCTGAACTAGGTATCCACACATCACTCCCTTGTGCACTATTCCGACGATGTTTGGATATCCTTTCACTGCTCTCTTAGCTTACACGCCTATGCAACTCTGACTTTAACTCTTATTTCTTCTGGAGATATCATCTGAAACAAGCAAATCCATTTTTTTAGCGAAGCATGACAGCGCTACGGGATCTGGTACACATCCTGCACACCCGTATAACCTTGTAAGTATTTGTCCTCCGGTAATATATCAAGGTCGACTCCTCTTTTTTGATCAACCATTCGCCGTGTCAAAAATGCAGAGAGGGATGCAAGGAGCACAAGGCCCGCACATCGAAGCAAGTGGAAACATGGACTTGTACATGGAACATCCCAAGCGCAAGCAGAGCTGTAGTGAGCCTATACAACGAGCGAGCGTAAGTCCCTGCATTTCATTTAATTCGTACTGGCATTTGTGTGTGATTTGTGTGCAGTGGCGGATCCACGAATTCAAGTTACCAGGGGCGAACATTTAACTTAAAAAATACGAAGGCACTTGCACTCCAGAAATCAACATAACTTAAGAAATGTGAAGCTACATGCACTTTGAAAACCAGCTAATGATCCAAAGTAGTTCAGGTTATAAACACTAACTGATGCAAGCACCAAAAAACACAAAATGCAACATGGTGTACAAGGACTACTAACATAGTCTGTACCTGCTTGAATTATTCGTTCTCTGGCTGAAAATATCAAAGTGTAATTGCACCTATAACTAGTGCGCAAACTGCATATCAATATATCTATCCTGCACAAGTATGCCAATAGTTTCAAACGACAGATTAGAAAAGTATTTATGCTATGTTGTCATGATACAGGGACTTTCTGGTAGATGGCCTCGACGTTTCCTGAAGCTAGGAAAATGAACTATAATTTGCTTGTCATCAATGCCTGCAAATCTCTATGTCTCTCTCAACATACCAGATCATCATTAGACACTAAATCCTTCAATAAGCTTGCAAAATGCTTGCATTAGACCCCTCATTAGACACTATATGTTCATCACGAGGAGCATGTAAAATGTTTGCATCAAATCCTTCGTTAGCAGTCTGTTCATTAGACACTTCAGGCTCAAGAACAACATGAGCTTGTATGTTTTCACCGGAAACTTCATTAGATATATCAGATTCAGTCAGTTCAATATTGATTGGGGGAGTTATAAAATAAGTAGAAATTGGTTTCATTTTCTCATAGATTCCCTACATACAAGCAGTTTTACAACACCGTCAGGTTTAACTATTGGCCAAAAATTGAAAAGTTGAATTAGATATAATCAGGGATGTGATGTACCTGCTCGTTATGCATGCTACTCTTGCAAGCTGCGACTATCCATTTGCGCAAGCTCGATGCCATGCCCGTGCTGCCGCTGCTGCCTCCCGCGCAGGCTACACCCAAGGTTGGATCTTCATCTTCTTGTCCTTCCATTCGCTTGAAGCCTGGCGACCGCCCTCCAACGAGGGCGCGAGGAAGTGTTGTGTTGGTCTGTCTAGCGACGGCTAGGTTAGGAGCAAACCAGACTAGAGACTGGAGCAAATGAATTGGGATTTTTCCTGCTATCGATCGATATGGGAGGCGCTCGTTTGGGCCGCGAGCCTGCTATTGGGCCTGCCTTGCACTTATGTTATTGGCTCATCCAAATTGAAACATTTTTCTTCATTTTTTACATTGCCTGCTCGTGCATTGGGATGAACAAAACTAGATTGGGCCAACCTGGACGACTCAAACTAGATGCACACTTTCCAGCCACCCGAGGTGGCCGCCCATAGCAGCCCCTATGGTGGCGTCGCCCCTTTTTGCGTGTATGATTGGGGCAGTGAAAAAATATTCCAGTGGCGCTTTTGATTTACCCACAGAATGGTTTAATTGCTTGTTTCTATGAACTGAGTTCGCCAATAATGTGAAGGATGATAGTCTTTTCATCCAAATGTAGATTGCTTAGATCTCGATATGCCAAAAGTAATCGCATGAAATATACAGTAAAAGCCAGTGTGATGTGTGTGGCTACAACTAGTCTGACTACACGTCCTCATATAACATATCAAGGACACACCATCTTACCAGATTAACCATTTGACTTACCAATGCAGTGTGGGAAGAAAGAGGTATTGGGATTGCGTATCCAAGCAATTGATGCCATGAGCTCCTTCGTACAACCTTGTAAGCGAAAAAGAAGTTGCAGTGTGCCTGTACAAAGAACTAGCGTAAGTTCAGTTGCCTGCTTCTCGGAATTTTAGTTAGCCACTTATTGCAAAATTGTTCAATTACGTTGCTTGGCTTAATTTAGTTTGCTACTGATTACATAATGCCACAGCTTGTTAATCCTATTATAGACTGCGCCTATCTATGTGTTTGATATTTACTGTTAAGAATTACATGTTTGCCTGAACTTAAATAGCTACTTGTTTGTTTAACTGCTTTGCTGCTGCAATAACGGGTTACAATGATGTTAATAACTACTTTTCAGCATCCAATTAAAACTCTTTAATTTCTTGTTTGTTTAACTGGTTTGCTGTTATAACTCCCAGTTGAGATGTTTTGCTAACTTCAAGTTTTTTGAATAGAATCGGAACTTTAATGGCAAAATAGGTTAGCCCAAGATCAAAGAGTAAGGTCCCCATGGACGTTGTATCATCCCACAGCAGTGGAACCGGCCCAATCGTGCATTATGAATTGCCAACTGCTGATGCTCTAGAGGCTAAACTGGTGGTAGAAAGAGATTCTGCTTCTGCACTTAGAGATGAAGTTGACATGTTGAGGAAGCAAACAGCACAATCACAAGCAGTACTCAAGACAACCATTAAATATTTGGTGGATTTCAAAACGAAGCAAACTGAGACTGACCACATTGTTAAGGTCCTGAAGGAAAAAAGGAAATTAAATTCCCACTTGGTAAATCATAGGTGAAATGTTCTTTTCATCGTTGAATAACCTTTGTGTTGTTTGTTCATGTAATCAATCAAACCATTTGTTAGAGATGATGTAATAATTGTTTTTTGTTTTTTGTTTTTTTGGTTTGTAATTTTATTTGACCACAGGTCTGTATTAATTGATAAGACTCGGAGACATTTCATTTTGATTGTTATGCCAGACCTACAAATATGCCAATCGGGATGAATGTGCATTCAGCAATAATAGTAGTATAGATGGACCATAAGTGGCACGCATCAGAAAGGGCCAAGATGATGTAGTAGCTTGGCTAAAAAAGGATGATGTTGTAGCAAAAAAAAGTACATCGGCCTGGCTTATGTATGTTAGTTGATATTATTGATCCATATACTCTATAAGTGTTTATATGTCTGTTAGTTCTGTACATTCTTGGTTGATTGACTCGGTATTTGAATCTTGATACATCGCTTGTGTACATATCTAAATGGGAGTGCACATTATGCTGCGTGTGACATTTGAGTTGGACACGAAGTGTTCCAAATATTCGAATTCACCTTAAACTGGATTCTAGCTTCTGAATTTGAGTATCGGCATTTGCAAACCATATTCATATATGACAGTGGAATACATCTTTGTCGTCCTTTTGAAGATATATAAAAACACATAGAATGATTTATAAAGATTCGTATAGGAATACAAAATGGACTCGAATTTAGTTGCCAGGGTAAACGTGGATGCTTATTGTCCCAAAATTCAAAAGAAGCGGCAAAATGTCCACTCCCACGTTGGCTGCCCGAAGCCAAGTGTTTGGGAGATGGAAATTACTGTTTACCCATTACACGGACAATCCATCGGCCCGATTTCCACTGCTCTAAATAGGGGTAGGCTAGTAACTTCAATTAGACGTGACACGACCGCCTCTGAGCCCATTCCGACATGGTGGGCGCCAAACATGGGCGGCAAAGCACATTTGATTCAAGCTCGTCCGAAAGACCTCTGTTTCTCCCTCCATTTCCCCATCCATACACGGTGGGCAGCAAAACAAACTCGACCCGGCCGAAATTGATGTAGGCAAATATTTTCAATAGGGGCAGGTTTGTAACTTCACTCAGACGTGACACAACCGCCCTACCTGTCAGGCCCATTCATACACCGTGGGCGCCAACCACCCTCTCCTCGCCCGAAATCGCTCTAGGCAAATATTGGCGAGATGCGAGATTACCGTCCTATCCCCAACCGACGAGACGTCCAAATTTTAAATGGGGGCTAAGTTCGTAACTTTCCCATATTTCAGACAGGCGTGTCCCAAAAACATGGTTCCCCGTACCTCTCCCTCCATTTTCCCATTCATACACCGTCCGCGCTAGAACACCATCCCCACACCAGCCTCCGTCCGCCACCCCATCCATCGCCGTCGTTCTCCACCCCATCCATCGCCGTCGTCCTCCACCACATCCATCGCCACCATCCTCCACCATGCCAGAGCGCCTACCAAGACCGCATCATCCACTGCTAGAGATTCTCATCCACGGCGACGGACCAATAGCCTTGCATCGCGTCCTCTTGCTTCTTCGGCGCCGTCGTCCTCTTTGCCGGGGCCGCTCACACGACCTTCTCTTCCACCGCAATGGGACTTATCCCCCGATGCACCCATCTACCGTCGCAGATCTGCTTCAACGCCACCGACAGCCATCGCACCCTCGATGCCTACACGGCGCCGCAAGAGAGGTGGTACTTCATATCTCCTCAACTTTTTGATCTCAACCAGAAAATAGATCTTAACTTGGTTACTCTACTTTCTTTTCAGCTCTTAGAATTTAGTTCTTAGTTCGAAGCAAACAATGGATGCTAAATATCATTTCTCCGATTTGCAGCTTCAAATCTGCCATGGCACAGTCATAATACGGTTTAATTGATCATGCTTAGGGTTTAATTGATCATGTTGGTTCCGTGGTGGTTTCTTTAATAGAAATCGGAGGGGAAACCCTCTTTTGCTAAAAAAATATGATTAGAGCTTCCCCCTTTTATGATCACTATACGATCAGAATGCGTGCTTCGTGTCATAATAGCACTGCTCCACCCATCAAGCTAAACAAGCTTAGTTGTTCAAATACGAATATGATATTATTAAAACAGATTCATTTAATTGGTCAGCTAAATGTTCCTAAATTAGTTTCGAAAATGCATGTTCGCCACTCGGGGTGTGTATCTGTACAGGGTGCCCATGGTGGGCTGGCCCACCCTGGGATTTTGGGTCGTCCCAGGCCCCGATTCCCCTCTGTTTTGCTACGCGCTTCCGATCTCTACTCGCCCCCAGCCGCCTGCCTCGCCGGCGACTTGCCGTCCCCGAACGGCATGACTCTAGGAGGAGACGCCGGACTAACAGGAGGTCAGGAGCCGCTCGCCCAACAGCGTCACCACTGCCTGGATGCGCCGCCGTGCCTACCTTCCCAGTCCGTTCAGGGCTCAGGCGTGCAGCACCCACCAAGCCAACCCGATTTATCCTGAGATACATCCTCAACACTCAACAACCACTCCTCATCACCCATTTTCTAATTGATTCATTACTCATTAGGCAGGACTATCATTAGGGTTTGTTCTGTGATCAGTGCTACCTACACTTAATGGTTTAGATGTATTTTGGTAATCTTTAGTACCTGTAAAGTTCACAGGGTTTTCAAAATTCCGGCCCTCGGAGCAGACACTGGTCATTTTGGATTGTTGGTCGTAGTGACATTGACCCAGATTACTACTGCAAGCCAAGTTTGTTGACAATTTTACTTGTCTTTCTTACTCATTCGATATAATATCCAATTATTCACGACAATTAGTTGCAAACAATAAGTGCTAGACAAACTTCTTGATTCAGATTTTGGACGGTCTCTTACTGCAGTTACAATTCTGCATACTTGTCCTAGTAAGCTCACAAGTAAATGATTGATTCACTACATCTATGCTTGCCTTGTCATATTTGTTGTCAATATTCTTTTAGGGTGGACCACCCTGTTCTAAATACTGGAACCGTAGACATGAGTGAATAGTATTTCTCTATGTGATCTCTTCCATCATGTGTGGGCAACGAACACTACATTGTATAGAAAGAAAGTGTCATTTCCAGCTTTTACATAGGTTTCAATCTTTTACATGGAATACAATCTGCCTACTTGCTTTGTGTCGCACTACCAACACTCCACCCTTGAAGCTAAACATTATGCCACTCATAATTCCTTAGTTTATTTGTTCAAATACGAATTTCATATGATTCTAATGTTCCTACTTCAGTTTTGAAATGTGTGTCTGCCTGTTATAGAGACATAAGGGGTTTGTATTTCTGTGTGTGGTCTGGTCAGCACGGTTGGGGGGTGAACTTTGCATATGCAGGGGTTTATAGGGAGACACTCTTCGAGTTGAATCCACACGTTCCATAGAAAATCTGACTACCTTTTGTGTTTTCATGAATCTCAGATTCTGAACAGCATCATAATGATTATGAGCTTGCACGCATGAAAAGAATAAAGCAGAACAATGCCATGGCTGTCAAACTTGGCATTAAGGGACTGAAATCAAGTCTGGATGCAATGCAATGCAAACGCTCTCCACATACAGATTCATGCTCAGAATATGATCCTAACTGTGATTCTGAGCTAGAGGGAAACCTAAGTCAATGTAGCTCCCTAGTGGAGGAGATAGAGGAAGATGCCCTATTTTATTCACCCATCAAGGTGCTTGCTTTAACTTTCCAAGGTTACATTGGTCGCACATATCTTGCAACTGATGTTTTGCATTGCTTCTACTTTGTTGAACTGCCATTAGCTTAATTTACACATCGTGTATGTGAATACACCCTGCCTATCCATTTTCAGTACGTATTCCATCTGTCGTCATACCATATTTATCCATTCAAATGTTGTTCTTGTGTATCAGATGTTCAAAAGGAACAGGGTGATTGCTGATCGTGGAGGAGCACAAGTGAAGTATTTGGAAAAGGTAGTGGCACCTAATAAATCAAATAGCCCATTAGGTGTAGTTGCAATATCACCTGACCCACAAAACACCCCAACTCTAGCAGACTCTAGCCCTACTACACTGGTCATTTCCGATGCCCCAACTCAGCAGACCCCAACAACAGCAAACAGTATGATTATGCTAGTTGACATAGCACCAGCTCTATGACGCAAAACCCCCATTCCAGCAAAGAGTACACCAAATCTAGTTTCCAAATCCCTTTTCGAACCAGAGAGAGCCCCAATTGCTGCAAATAGGACCCCTGTTCCATTTCTTCCCAGTTTAGAAGACGAAGCTTATATTGTTGTCAGGAACTTTGTGCGCATCTTTCCTTCATGGAAAGATTATACCGTAGACACAGAACAATTTCCAGTCTTCCTCCGCAACTTACGCGTAAGTAATATATTAATGTTATTCATGGTCATTACTGCATATGTTTCTACTGACAGAAGACACAAGATTTCATTTTTTTTAAATAGGCGAGGAGCAAACTAGATAGTGAAGACGAGCAAGGGTTGGTTGCGCTTTTCAAGTACTCGTTGATGAAGTATCGTTCCTACCTGAGGCAAGCGCACTTCGATGGCAAGCCTCTAAACGAAATTTTTGTGAAGTCTCCGGTGCTACATTTATCTGACGGTGACTGGAATAATCTTGTTACACATTGGTCTTGGCTACAGCGTAAGGTACTGTCTATGATATCACATCACAATTTGAACTAGATTTCTGGATTTGCCTTAATGTCCCACTTGTACGAAAACTGTTAGCAAAAGAACATTCGTTCTCAAGGGACCACAGAATCTCGCAACTATACTGCACACTGCATTGCTCTTGTGAGTACCTCTTGCCATGTATGACCATACTTACTTTCATACCTGTTTGATTATGTAGCATCACTGCACATGTTAGCCTCGTAATCGTCCATTTGGTGGACATTATAAGATCTGTATGGAATCTTACATAAATTTAGAATCAACCCAATGCTTTTGAAGAGGTTTAGCTCTGTAGTCCTCTTGTAAGGACTGAACGTCGTCTATCACTATACTTACATTAACAGCTACTCCCTCCATCCCATAATATAAGAACGTTTTGTACAGTACACCAGTGTTCAAAACACTCTTGTATTATGGGAAGAGGGATTGGTTCATTGTGTAGCATTCTACATCTTATCTCCCTCGCCCACCATTTACTGAAAAAGATCAGATCTATATTTAATCTTACCAACAAGTAGAATACACAGACAATGCCAGTGCAGAAGTGTAGCCCATTTCTCTTGTTAGTGCATTTTGTCGTGTAACACTTGTACTTCCAGGGATTGGTAGTTGATTATGTAGCATCAATCTTCATCTTATCTTCATTATCCTCTATCCTTCTAGTATTATCATATCTATAATTACTCTCTACAAAATGTAGAGTACAGGCAATTCTTATGAAGAAGATAATGTGCTGAAATTCTTGAGTTATCCTTCCCTTGACATGGAGAAGGGCATTATAAAGCCGGTGTTAACTGTTAATGTAAGTCAGTCCTTCTAAAGCCTTTATCCTGCTGTTTAATTTCCTCATACTCCCTATCGTTTACTGCTGTTTAGTTTGTTGTTTGTATCAAAATGCATGTTCGCAAGAACCATAAGTTCTGAGTTTTACTTGTGAAACCAAATTCCTTATTCATACCATGCACATTACTCAATACTCCCTATATGTATGCTTGTTTTTGTGGACCTATAATCCAGTGTGTGGTGAAGCAGCCCACGTTTGCACCTTGTCATCTCCTGTTTTATCTTACTATGTGGCTGATAATATGAACAACATGCATGCACATTAACCAAAATAGATACAATGATTTTCTTTGCCCTTCATCTATGCTTGTTATGTTGACATGGTAATCCAGTAGTGTGGTGAAGCTCCCCGCATTATGAACAATGCCAAATTATGCTATTGATATTTTGAACTTACTCTTTATTTTCTAATTTGAAATTGGATGGAATTGACAGCACAGTTATCATCTTTGTTTATACACGTGCAAAACATGTCATCTCTCTGCTTTATTTCAGGGTGATATGCCTGATGGCATGCACAAGTCTACTGAAGGCTGTGAGACAAACCCAACATATATTGCAGCAAAGAAGGCAAAACATCTTGAAGATAGCGAGACAACCCCAAAGTCTTGTCTTGATGCAGTATTCAAGTTACTTGAGACTAGCAGTCAGACAAGCTCACATAATTCATTGTCTGAATCAGTTCGACTTCTTCAGCCCCAAGTTATAGCAGAAAGGCATTCTGCAACTCAACTTCAACTTGAAGTCCTATCTCTAAGAAAGATTGCGGAGAACACCAATGTGAACCTCATCGCTAAACAGCTACACCTGGAAGCTATGACCGGCATGCTAGGCCGGTCTCACGGCCTTGCTCAGCAGCTTGCGCAGCAGTTCCCCTGCAAGGCTAACCTTTCTTGAACTGTCTTGGAAGTGGTCTCGGTTCAGTATTATTTTGTTACGCTACAATGGTGCCCAGTTTTTGTAATCTGCTTCTTCGTTGCGCTTTATGATCACTGGTGGCGAACTTCGATGCCCAGTGGATGTAATATACCTTAAATCCTTTATTGTATAGTGTAGGTTTATTCTTAGTTACTATGCCGTAATTTCTTTATTGTATAGAGTAGGTTTGTTCTTAATTCCTACTCCCTTCGTCCCACAATGTAAGATGTTTTCTGACACTAGTGTAGTGTCAAAAACGTCTTACATTGTGGGACAGAGGGAGTACTAGTTATTGCCATCATTTGCTATCTGAAAAAAATCAGATGTAGTCGACCAGGCCAAAACATTCGACTCTAACGGGCCTAGTTTTTAGCGGGCTACAATTGGGCCGGCCCGTGTCTTTCTTGGGCCCGAATGATTGGGGCCTTCACACTTTGCGCCAGGCCCACAACTTACACCGGCCTATATTTTAGTTGGGCCTTTTGTGGACCCAGCGCTTAGTTTGGCCCAGGTAGCGTTGGGCCATTAACAAGCTGAATATTATACTGGCCTATTACGGCCAGATGAAACCATGGACCTTTAGCAGGCCGAAATGCATGCTGAGCCTCAATTTTCACTAGTCGTGGACGGGCCTTCAGCAGGCTGAAATGTAGAGCGGGCCTTTTTGGGCCCAATTAGCTCACGGGCCATTACCAGATCGAAACATATCTCGGGCCTTAGTTGGCCCACTGATATCATGGGCCTTTAAGAGGACGAAAGCTTAGTACATGCATCAACGGGCCGAATTATGCGACAGGCCTTTAACAAGCCCAAAGTCACGTTGGGCTTAACTGTTGCCGCCTTTATCACGGGCCGTTAGTGGGACCGATGTCCCATCGGACCATATATGGCCCATGGGCAGCACGGGCCATTCCGAGGCCGAAAGTCACACCAGGCTAAAATGGGCCCATGTCTACATCGGGCCTCTAATAGGCCGAAAGTCACTGGGATGTAATTGGGCCCAAATATTCGGCGAACAATTAACGGGCCAGATCTGGCTTCGGGCTGTAAATGGGCCCAAATATTCGGTGAACAATTAACGGGCCAGATCTGGCTTCGGGCCATAAATGGGCCTTTATTAAGTAGGTCGTTATTGGGCTGGCCCACTAGTACCTGAGTAAGTACTACAGGCCTTTGACTGGGCCGGGCATTTTAACCTATATGGGCCTCTATTGGGCCCAGCCACGTGTCGACGTATCATAGGCATGTCTCCTCCAATGGACAAGCGACATCTGGCCCACTAACGAGCTGACAGGTGTTCCCTCTGGCCAATCAGAATTTTACACGTGGAAATTTCCCATTGGTCCGTGTTGTTAAATGGTTATCGGATCCAAAACCCGACCCGATAGCTTAACGATGTTCCGTTACGGTGGATGCCACGTGTCGGTCACCCTTGATGAAAGCACTTCTGTGACGCGCGATTGATCGTCATCGAAGTGGATACTTCCGTGATGATAATTTTGGTAATGTCATGGAACACTTCTACGATAGCACAGGTATGACTATCTTGATTCTGTCATAAAATCATCATGGATGTACATGCATGACAAAAAATGCGACCTACTCTGACAAACACGTATCATCACGGAAGTGTATTTTTTTTTGTAGTGTCGGTGTCTTGAAGGTTAATTTGCAATTGTCGTTTCCCTCTCTCTCGTGCGAAACTTGCATTTTCCTGGGGGTACGGTACTGCCGCGGCCGGCCACGGTACTACCGCTGGAGTTGCCTGCTCTGTGCGTGCACAGTTGCATCCCTGGCGCATGGTACTGCCGCTTCCATCGCGGCAGTAATTTTTTATTGCCGCTGGAAGAGCGGTACTACCGCCCATCAAGCGGTACTTCTGCCCGGGCGGTACTACCGCGATGACTTGCGGTACTACCGTGCCGTCACAAGCAGGTGGGGGTTAAGAGCGGGACGGGGGCGTTCCAACTCCCCCATACCCATTCATCTCTTTTCCCCACCCTGTCTCTCTCTCTCCTGCCCAAGAACGGCGCCGAAGGCCCTCGCCGGATCTCCGTGTCCGGCCACTCTTCTCAGATTCCGATCGGTGGGATCGTTCCCCACCTCGCCCCTTGCCATGGACCAAGGTTTTTCCCCAAGTTCCCCTTCTTTTCTTCCGTTCTTGTGCTTCTAGGTCTTGGGGAGATGTATGTGGTGTTCATGAGATTTTTGGCTAAATCTGTGCAAGAGGGATTTGTAGGAGAGTGGTAGTGCAGTAAGCATGCTTTTGGATTGACACAATAGTTCAGTTTGATCAACGGTAGTACCAATCTAGTTTTGTTGATGTTTTAGATCCAGATCCACAGTTACTTTGGCGTCTTTGATCCAGGAGTGGTAGTACCGCATCCACGCTCGTAGCCTACTCCGCGCGGTACTACCGCTCGGTGCGCGGAAGTAAAAAATTACTTCCGCTCCAGGCGCGGTACTACCGTGCCACCCTGGCACGGTACTACCGCGGCTGGTGCGGATGTACTTTTTTACATCTGTACGCCGGTCCGGTACTACCGTAGAGGCAAAATTTGCTATTTTATCTCTCCAAATCTCTTGCTTACTTGTTTCTTTTGGCTTTTGCCTTGGCATTTGCATTGATCCTTCTTGTTTTTCGTGTGTGCTCTTGTGCTTTGTGTCTAGGCGGTGGCTCCGGTTCCCATGTTCGTCGCTCGAATCCCAGCCGTGACAAAGGGTCAAAGCGGCTGCGCAACCAAGATGAAGCTCCAGAGGGCTCCAATGCCTCCCAACGAAGAACCAAGCACACCGCCACCAAGCAGAGGGAGCCCACCATGGGCATGGATGAGATACCTCTGGCCGAGTTCATTGTTCGCAGGAAGATCAACCCCTCTGTGAATCCCCGCGCCAACTTCAGAGGGAATGATCTTTTCTAGACCAAGCAGCAGAACCTTATCTATCTGGATGTGATCAAGGCCAAGCAGAACATCTACATGGAAGTTCACTGGATTGACATGAATCACATGAGGTAGGACAAGCACTGTGGCTATTTTGGAGAGGCTTTGGATCTGGTGGAGCAGTTGGCATTGAGCACATGCTTACCTTTCACCTGGACTTTGACCCAGACATTGTTGCTTAGTTCTTTGCTTCGGTCCACTTCGATTTCGATGAAGCAAGGACCATGACATGGATGACCAATGGTCAATGGATGACTGCTAAGTGGAAGGATTTCATGGATTTGCTTCACATTCTAGATGCGGGGCTCGACACGCCCGTTGGAGTTCGCCCTCATGCCAACTCTGAGTCTGCCAACAAGAACAAGCTCCTGCCCTTCCTTATTGAGAAGACTCTTGCTAGCAAGAAGAAGGTGTGGGTGCTGAACTCCTTCCTTGACATCATGCATCGGCTCTTCCGCAACACCCTCTTCCCGCGCATTGGTGACATGGGCCAGGTGCATGCCTATCTTGTGGATATGATGCTCATTTGTGAGGATGCATGCAGGCTCAGACTCAATCACTTGATGCCTCACATATCATGTGGTGCGAGCTTCAGTTTGCGGTGTTCAACCGTAAGGTCCCCATCTATGGGCCTTACCTGTTTCACTTGATCTCCAAAACATGGGAGAAGCTCTATCCCAATGATGAGTTCGTTGCCCCCGGCTGGATTCGTCATGAGCCCATCAAGCTCTGCATCAAGAGCTAATGGGCTAACACCAAAACTGAGGCCGAGGCTGCCAAGATGGCTATGGATGAGGAGGAGATTGAGGAGGAGGAAGCTGCTGAGGACCGTTCTGCTGGTTACACTCCTCCCTCTACTGATCCCTCTTGGGCGAAGAAGCTAAAGACAAAGATGAAGAAGTTGTTTTGCATGCAGACCCAGGTTCAGTACAGCGCCCATGTTGCTCAGAAAGAGAGTCGCTGTCGCGGAAAGAGAATCTTGAGGGCGTGTGGCGAGGAGGTGTCTAGCGGATCCGAGAAGCACATCACCCCCAAGGCTGCCTGGATGGCTAAGCAGGGCTTCAAGTGGACTGATTCTGAGGAGGAGACCATTCCCGCTGCTGAGACCAACGAGGAGTCATTCTCCGCCTGAGCTACCACCTATGTCGTAGGTGTCCTCTCTGCCTTTTTGGTGTCTCGATGCCAACGGGGGAGAGAGTGTAGGATTTGTGTGTCGTGTGTCGTGTGTTTCGCCTTGTCGCTTTGCTTTTGGTTTGTTGAACTTCGTTTGCTTTGGTTTGGTTTGCACTTGTGAGACTAAGTTCTATCATATGGTGTAAGACATATGCACTCTATCATATCTTTTGTCAATGTTACTTAGTCATATCCATCATCTTGCCTACTTGCTTAGTGTTGATTATACTGTTGCAAGAGATGCCTTGTCTATAAAATATAGGGGGAGTGTTGATCCTAGTATGTGTGTCGTGCAGTCCAAAGCACATCTCTAGAGTGCACACATCTAGGGGGAGCCCGTCTATATTTTATAGATTGTGGGTTTGACGTTGCCTCACTTTATATCCCTATGTGCAAATCCCGTATTGTCATCAATCCACCAAAAGGGGGAGATTGTAAGGGCATATTTATCCCTTAGGAGTTTTGGTGATTGATGACAATGCATTTGCGGACTAATCGTGTGCATTGAGCTTTTTCAGATATATCATGTCTGAACACAAGACGATTTGATGCCCCTCGAAGAATATTGAAGACGACGTTTCTCTATGTTTCTTTTTCGGTGGATTTGAGTCGTAGGAAAGCTATACTATTAAGAGGGGGTCTGCGTTGGAAAGGTTTGGGTGGAATCTCACGTACACATGTTCCTTTTGCACCGCCTTTCCTTTGGCTCTTTGGAGCTTCCTCCGTCTCACCGTGTCTCTGCAGAATGAAGGACTCCTAGTGTTGCTGTTCAAAGGCTGGCAGTAGTACTGCTCCCCAGAGCGGTACTGCCGCAGGCCCCAATGGTAGTACCGGGCCCCAGCACTGTAGTACCGTAGGATCCCATGGTAGTACCGCTCCTCCTGAGCGGTAGTACCGTGAGCTCTGGCTAGGCACTGCTGCGCGAGCGGTAGTAGGGGCGGATGTAATTTTTTACATCCGCGCCCTACGCGGTAGTACCGTGCTTTGGCGCGGTAGTACCGTGAAGCCTGGCCAGGCACAGCGGCATGAGCGGACGTAGGGGCGGATGTAATTTTTTACATCCGCGCCCTACACGGTAGTACCACACCTGGTTTGTGGTAGTACCGTGTCGGACTTTTGCATAGATAAAAACTCAGTGGATGTAGTCACGGATGTAATTTTTATATCCGTGCCTACCGTGCCTGGACGGTGCCTGCCTTGTGGTAGTACCGCATAGGGTTGCGGTAGTACCGCGCCAACGGTTCTACCGCCCCTTGTCGGTGCTCATCAGGACGAGTCCAGGCCCTGCCGCGCCCATGGTAGTACCGTGGTCCATCGCTGTAGTACCGCTGGCCCGTAAGATAGTACCGCTCAAGTGGTGTGGTAGTACCGTAGGTCGCGGGCTGAGTGGTGGGTAACGGTTGGAATTGTCCCGTGACTATAAAAGGGGTGTCTTCTTCCTCTAGTTGACCACCTCTTCCATCCCTAATCTCCATTGTTGCTCCAAGCTCCATTTTCACCCGATCTCTCTCCCTAGCCAATCAAACTTGTTGATTTTCTAGGGATTGGTTGAGAAGGCCCCGATCAACACTCCCACCAAGAGAAATTTGATTCCCCCCACTAATCCCTTGCGGATCTTGTTACTCTTGGGTGTTTGAGCACCCTAGACGGTTGAGGTCACCGCAGAGCCATAGTCCATTGTGGTGAAGCTTCGTGGTGTCGTTGGGAGCCTCCAATTAAGTTGTGGAGATTGCCCCCCAACCTTGTTTGTAAAGGTTCGTTCGCCGCCTCCAAGGGCACCAATAGTGGAATCACGACATCTCACATTGTGTGAGGGCGTGAGGAGAACACGGTGTCCCTAGTGGCTTCTTGGAGAGCATTGTGCATCCACACCACTCTAACGGAGACGTACTTCCCCTCAAAAGGAAGGAACTTCAGTAACACATCCTCGTCTCCATCGGTTCCACTTTTGGTTATCTCTCACCTTTACTTGTGCAAGCTATATTGTGTTCTATCCTTGTTTGCTTGTGTGCTTATTGTTGTTGCGTCATATAGGTTGCTCACCTAGTTGCATATCTAGACAACCTACTTTGATGCAAAGTTAAATTTGGTAAAGAAAAGCTAAAAATTATTAGTTTCCTATTCACCCCCACCCTCTAGTCAATTATATCGATCCTTTCAATATCAATCTTTATGTCTCGACCATTTCGAGACTCCTCGTCACGTCTGTGATCTCATCTGAGACTCCGAACAGACTTCAGTCATCAA
The DNA here is from genome assembly GCF_018294505.1 of Triticum aestivum. Lineage (NCBI taxonomy): Eukaryota > Viridiplantae > Streptophyta > Magnoliopsida > Poales > Poaceae > Triticum > Triticum aestivum. The sequence goes on along the minus strand of NC_057807.1, from coordinate 21,652,391 downwards.
AAACACATAACTAATAATACATATCATCATCGAACGTTAAGCGTGCGGACCCTACGGGTTCAAGAACTATGTAGACATGATCGAGACACATCTCCGATCAATAACCAACAGCGGAACCTAGATGCTCATATTGGCTCCTACATATTCTATGAAGATCTTTATCGGTCAAACCGCATAACAACAAACTTTGTTCCCTTTGTCATCGGTATGTTACTTGCCCAAGATTCGATCATCGGTATCATCATACCTAGTTCAATCTCGTTATCGGCAAGTCTCTTTACTCGTTCTGTAATACTTCATCTCGCAACTAACTCACTAGTCACATTGCTTGCAAGGCTTATAGTGATGAGCATTACCGAGAGGGCCTAGAGATACCTCTCCGAAACACGGAGTGACAAATCCTAATCTTGATCTATGCAAACCCAACAAACACATTCGGAGACACCTGTAGAGAATCTTTATAATCACCCTTTTACGTTGTGACGTTTGATAGCACACAAGGTGTTCCTCCGGTATTCGGGAGTTGCATAATCACATAGTCTGAGGAACATGTATAAGTCATGAAGAAAGCAGTAGCAATGAAACTGTAACGATCATAATGCTAAGCTAACGGATTGGTCATGTCCATCACATCATTCTCCTAATGATGTGATACTGTTTATCAAATAACAACACATGTATATGGTTAGGAAACATAACCATCTTTAATTAACGAGCTAGTCTTGTAGAGGCATACTAGGGACACTATGTTTTGTCTATGTATTCACACATGTACTAAGTTTCTGGTTAGTACAATTCTAGTATGAATAATAAACATTTATCATGATATAAGGAAATAAATAATACCTTTATTATTGCCTCTAGGGCATATTTCCTTCATGAAGTACATGCATTGGTCAAGTTTCTCGTAACCTTGCATGCAATGAATTAATGCACCTTGAAATCTGATCATGTGATGGGGAACAATCAAATTGAGACTTATAAAACGGAAACCGAATTTTTTAGATAAGCCCAATAAAGCGGGGAGGGAGTAGTATCAATGGCAAGAACAGGTAGCCTCTGGGGCACTGTAGCACTGCAGCTACAGTGCCTCTACAATAACCAAAGGAAATGCATCTCACGCCCTAGGCAATGGCTCGGGCTCCGTGGGGCCTGGCTCCGCCACTATGCATAGCAAACATGAGATGCCACTCGATTTTCACGATAAATAGCATGATGTACCAATTAAACTTATGCATGTTCTACCATCTTACATATTAAACGGCACTGTCTCAGTATGCTACTGTTCACCGTTGGTATCCTTCCCTGATTTCTATGCCCGCACTTATACATGTACCCATGTGTGATTGTTCCATTGGTCCACCTAGAAGGAGCAAGCGAGCTCTTCCACTCTACTGCCACTCTCATAAGTTTTGTTGAAATTAATTATGTAAAAAGGAAATCTCCCCTTGCCCAACGGCCAAGCAGTTGCATCGCGCGGACGCATATGTTCCGGCAACCAACGCATCTCTCTAGAACCAATGCCTCCTCTGGATCGTTGTGTCTCTCTAGGAGATATATAAGCGTCCTGTAACCATCGTCAATAGTAATCGATCATTCTGATTCCGAACATGTTATCACGCACGTAGAATAACCAGCAAAGAGCGAAAGAGAAAAGAAAGGGAGGGAAAGAGCACTCGTCGCCGGTGAGATGTCGAGCCTCATCTCCTTCTTACTCCGCCTGATCCACGAGGATGGTCGTCGCTACGGTCGCCGTTCCCACGGACTGGGTAGACTCCGGCGATTCCGTCGCCAGGCTATCCGTCGCGCCGCTGGAAGCGACCACCGTGGCACTAGGAGAGGCGCCCATGGTGCTCACCACGCCCTGGGACAGGGTCGCCACGCCACAGGACGCGCCCACTGCGGTTCTCCCCGCGCCCATGGCCATGCGCACACGGGGCTCGACCCTCGGATGGTGGCCGGCCCGAGCGCCCCGATGATGAACGGGGCCGCCGCTGTGCCTAGATCGCCCCCCGGATCTCCGCCTCCACCTCCTCCTCCACCAGTCGTGTGGCTCCCGCCGGCGACGCCGACGCCCGTCGGCGAGGCTGTTGGCCCGAGCCGTGGCCCTCCTGGTTACGAGCCTGCCCCGATGTGCGCCATTGTGGACGAAAAGGCCGCACTTGACTTCGTGTCAGTGCACACCAGTGCCTCCGGCGTCATCCGCCTTGGAGTAGGGATGGAAGGTGCCGACGTCAACTCTCCACCACCACTGGAGGCTACTGCGGGCCCGAGCATCCGCGCGGAGCAGCGCTTCGGCCGCCTCTTCATGCGCGTCGTCGCAGCCCTCGACCGCCGCACCAGCCGCCGCCCAGGCTCATGGGCTCCGGCAAACCTCGGCTTCGCCACCACTCCGCTGCGCCAGGCCTCCACCATCACTGTCTCCTCTTCGGATGAGGAGGGCTCATCGGCGACGAGCCGGTGACCACCAGAGA
>NC_057807.1:21641345-21649714 GCF_018294505.1 Triticum aestivum | reverse complement strand
AGCGCCGTGTCAGAGGAGGGGATCGAGTGGTGGTGCGGGCGTCGGATATCCGACCCGTATCCGTAACTGCCCTCGCGGTTGGGCCGGCCAAAGGCCGTGCAGGCCCAGGCACCTGCGGGTCCTCCGTCTGCCTCCTGTTGGCCGAGGAGTTCATTTTTTTGTGTTTTTATTAGTCTAGTACTAATTATTGTATATGGTGCAGTTTTAGACTCTGTTTAGTACTGTTTAGTACCTAGTTTGACTGCTACTTACATACTAGTCCAGTTCTAGATTACATCTCACTAGGACTTGTGTAATTATTAGTGTGTTTATATTATGTAATGGATTGATAATATAAATAAAGTACCGGATTTAATCTGGGAAGAATGACATGTTCCATGTGTTTACCACATCTCATTTTTATTGAACATGTTTTTGCGATTGAGATCTTCTCTCGCATATCAAACTTGCAAATTTTTGAATATTTCTCCCTCATCTTATTTGGAATCACAAAGTAATGAGTTATGATCTAATGCACATTTGCAGACTATCCTCTCTTACTGTGAGGTCTACCTCCAACGTGTATTCCTTATATCTGAATTGTAGCATACACAAGGTAATGGCGATGTAGCATATTACTGTGAGATCTAAGTGATCTTCAAAGTGTTATGTTCACACAATTGTGGTTGAGAATTTTTCAAGTTTACACTTGAATATCAAATTTTTGCATTCTTATTACAGAACCATGATGGTTTTTAATTTACCACCCGTAAATTAATTATCTCTGGTTTCCCATGTAGGCGAAGATGACTGCCAAAGAGTTTGAGGAGCTTGCCCTCAATGGCCACAATTACCCTACATGGGCTATGGACATCAAGATCAGTCTTGCGTCCCGTGGGATAGCGCGTGCAATACAACCCCCGGAGACTCCTCTCCTGGCTGAGCCACGCCCCTGACAGAACAACAGAACTATGCTGCTTTATTCATCATAAGGCATCATATTCACCCAGATCTCAAGTCTGAGTATTTACAGGAGGAATCTCCTAGTACTCTGTTTCTGGCCCTCAAAACGAGGTATGAACAGCAGAAGGCAGTAGTCCGGCCAGAAGGACTCCATGATTGGACTCATCTTCGTCTTCAGGATTTCAAGTCCATCGGTGAGTACAATCATGTTGTTCATAAGATATGTTCCAAACTGCGCTTTTGTGAGAAGGAACCTACTGAGGGGGAGAAGATAGAGAAAACTTTGTCTACTATGCTCCCTTCAGATAGAATCCTCCAACAGCAATACCGTGCTCGAAATTACACTGTCTATCCCAAGCTTATTCACATGTTACTTCAGGCTGAAAAGCATGATGAGCTACTCGCTAAGAACGGCTCTCAGCGCCCAGTTGGGGCACAACCTTTACCTGAAGTCCATCTGAATGTTGCAAATAGACAGAAGTTTAATGGTACCTTTTGGGGTAAATATTCCAATTTCGAGCATAAGCGAAAGCGCAATGGGAACAGGAGACCTAGATACCCAGGAATGGGAAAAGGCACTTCAAAGCCCAGGGTTGATAAATCTAAGCTTTGGAGCAGGTGTGGATGCTACATGCATTCTACTGAAAAGTGCACAATGCCCAAGCATCTGGTTATGCTGTACCAGCAATCTCAGGGACGCAAAGAACCTCAAGGGAAAAGGTTTGAAGCCAACTTCAACCTTCATCCGGATAGCGCAAAAGGAGCTGGTGGTTAGGACAATGTTCCTTCTGGACCGAGCAACGCCGTGATTCCTTATCTTCCTGAGGATACTGCTAAAATGGAGAACACATTGATTGAGTACATCGCAAACAACGTGTTTGGCGACTTCGACTAGTCCCTCAATCTCCTTAATGATCTACTTAATTATGTCCATTTGTGATGATTGTAATAAGAACATAAGTTTGTTGTTGTCTTTATATTGTATTGTATCAGCACATTTGATATAATAAAGATTGTATTCTATATATTACTATGAGGTTTTCTTATTGAAAATTCTTTGTTTTATATAGTTTTCTACGGGGACAATCCGATGGAAGAGGAATTATGCCTTGTGGACAGTGGTACCACAAACTCCATACTGAGGGAGATGAAATATTTCTAAACTCTGAAAAAGATGAATGGTGATATTCTAACTATCGCTGGACACGATACAGTGATTGTTGGTACTGGACGTGCCATATTCACCCTCCCAAGTGGTACACAAGTGACAATTGAGGATGCTTTATTGTATCCCGATTCTTCACGTACACTGATCAGTTATCGAGATATCCGTAAAAATGGTTTTCACATTGAAACCCATGAAGACAACAAAAAGGAGTATCTACTCTTTACCAAAGATCACAAATATGGCAAAAAGGTACATGAGAAAATTCCTTCTCTATCGTCTGGTTTGTACTATACGTACATCAAACACGTAGAACATGTTGCATACAAAGTAATTTTTTAGAATGTTAACGCATTCCAAACCTGGCATGATCGCCTAGGCCATCCCGAGATAGGGATGATGAGAAAAATTACTAGCAATTCCATTGGTCATAATTTGCTTGAGTCAAAATTTCCTCAATCTTCTGATTTTTGTGTGCACATCTTGTGCCACGGGAAAGCTAATTTTGAGGCCATCACACCTCAAAATACAAGCTGAACTACTTCGGTTCCTTGAACGTATTCAAGGAGACATTTGTGGTCCCATTCAGCCATTATCTGGACCTTTCCGATATTTCATGGTTCTGATTGACGCATCTACACGATGGTCACATGTGTGTCTTCTATCCACACGAAACCATGCATTTGCCAAGCTAAGGAGGCAAGTCATTAAGTTGCAAGCCCATTATCCTGAAAGTTGAATTAAGTCAATTCGAATGGACAATGCTGCAGAATTCTCCTCACGTGCTTTCAATGATTATTGCATGGCTTTGGGGATTGAAGTTCAGTACTCTGTTCCATATGTCCATACACAAAACGGTTTGGATGAAGCATTGATTAAGAGGATCAAAGTCATTGCAAGACCTTTGTTGACGAATTGCAACTTGCCAACCTCTTGTTGGGGTCATGCTGTTTTACACGCTGCTAACTTGATACAATTGAGTCCAACTGCATATCACAGTTCTTCCCCTCTGGAATTGGTACATGGAAATCCTCCTAGCATTTCCCATCTGCGTAAGTTTGGATATGCTGCATACATCCCGATCTCACCACCACAGCGTACATCTATGGGCCCACACAGGAAGTTGGGGATCTATGTGGGGTACAAATCACCATCGATTATCAAGTACCTGGAACCCCTGACTGGGGATCTGTTCACAGCCTGTCACGCTGATTGCATATTTAATGAGGAAAATTTTCCGGCATTAGGGGGAGATTTCAAGTACCAGAAAGAATGCCCGGAAATTGATTGGAATGCTCATGCCTTTTCATCCTCTGATCCATGTACCCATGAGACCGAACTTCAAGTTCAGAAGATCATTAATTTGCAACTCCTACAAATAATCAGCCAGATTCATTTACTGATCTGAAAGGTGTTACAAAATCCTTAAATCCGGACAGAAACGCGCCAGAAAGAGTGGAGGTACCAATAAAAACCACTCAGCTCCCTATTCCCAAAAAGAGGGGGAGTAGTACGGCCTCTGACTTGGAGCATGCTTCTAGAAAGCAGCAAAGGAAATTGAGGAGAAAAACCTTGGAGTCAGTAAATGCATGTCAACTCAACATTGACAAACACCTGATGGGTAGTATACACCCAATGGAAGGACAACCTCCACAACCCAGTTCCAGTGTGCACAAACTGACTGGGACATCGGAACACCCAGACTCGATCGTATTGGGAAATCACAAAGAGTCACTAGGGGTGCAGGAAATTTCCATCAACTATGTTGATTCTGGAGAATCATTTGACCGTAAGACTACGACTGTCGACATATATTTTGCTGAAAAGATTGCAGATACCCTTCTCACTGATCATGATCCAAGGTCTATCGTTGAGTGCCAAAAGCGCTTCGACTGCCCTAAATGGAAGGATGCAATCCAAGCAGAAATTGCCTCGCTTAACAAAAGAAAGGTATTCATTGAAGCAATACTGACACCTCCCAGTGTTTTCCCTGTGGGATTCAAATGGGTTTTTCTCCGGGAACGGAATGAGAACAATGAGGTGGTGAGATATAAAGCAAGGCTCATAACACAAGGTTTCACGAAGAAACCCGGTATTGATTTCACTGAAACATATTCTCCAGTAATAAGTGCAACCACTTTTCGATATCTTATATCCTTGGCAGTGCAAAATCATCTATCTATGCGGTTGATGGATGGCATGACCGCATATCTTTACGGGTCACTAGATTCGGACATATATATGAAGGTTCCTGATGGAATCTCTGTCCCGAATAAAAATGCAAAATGCTACATGTATTGTGTAAAGCTGAATAAGTCATTATATGGCGTAAGACAGTCGGGGCGGATGTGGTACAACCGACTGAGTGAGTTCCTTCTTCGGAAAGGTTACTTCAATAGTGTTGATTGCCCATGTGTATTCATCAAGAAGTCCTCTACAGGATTTTGCATCATTTATGTGTATGTTGATGATCTCAACATCATCGGCAGCACACCAGACATTGATGAAGCTCGCAATCACCTAAAGATGGAATTTGAGATGAAGGATTTGGGTAAAACCAAATTTTGCTTAGGCATTCAACTTGAGCACCTTCCCCCAGGAATCATGGTACACCAATGTGCCTATATCCAGAAAATATTGGAGAAATTCAATATGGACAAATCCTATCCATCTAAAACTCCCATGGTGGTTCGATCTCTAGACGTGGAGAAAGATCCGTTCAGGCCAAGGGATGATGGAGAAGAGGTGTTGGGATCTGAAGTTCCATACCTCAGTGTCGTTGGAGCGCTTATGTATCTTGCAAATTGCACAAGACCTGATATTGCATTTACAGTGAATCTACTTGCTAGACATAGCGCAGCTCCCACCAAACGTCATTGGTCTGGAGTGAAGAATATCTTCCGATATCTCCAAGGCACAAAGGATCTTGGCCTATTTCTCCAATTCCGGAAAAATCAGGACTCTGATATGATTGGATATGCAGATGCTGGCTCTTTGTCTGATCCCCATAATGCCAGATCACAGACAGGCTTCGTGTTCCTACATGGTGGCACTGCTATATCATGGAAGTCTTCGAAGCAAATTATGGTGGCAACATCTACCAATCATTCTGAAATAATTTCATTATTTGAAGCAACATGTGAATGTGTATGGCTTCGCAGAATGATAAACCACATACAACAGTCATGTGGAATTGGTTTGATAGAATCACCTACCATTATCTATGAGGATAATGCGGCCTATGTTGCGCAGATGCAAACAGGATACATCAAGAGTAATATCACCAAGCATATTTCTCCTAAACGTTTTTCCCCCATAATCTTCAAAAAAGCGGGGAAATAGGCATTCTGCAAGTCAAATCATGCGACAATCTTGCTGATTTATTTACCAAGTCTCTACCAAATTCTACATTCCAGAAATGTGTTCATGGAATTGGTATGCGAAGACTTAGGGACTTGCAGGTGTCAGGGGGAGTCTCTCCTTGAGATATCCTTATTTTAATGACATCATATTATCCTATCTTTTTTTGTGAGTATATGTTTCAAGATCTCATCAAAGATTTTATGAAGAACTTTTGAAAGAGAATCTTTTGAGATGATAGAACTTCCCGGACAATCGTGAAGATGACTCTACATGGTCAAGCGTAGATTAGGGGGAATGTTGAAATTAATTCTGTAAAAGGAAAATCTCCCCTTGCCCAACGGCCAAGCAGTTGCATCGCGCGGACGCATATGTCCCGGCAACCGACGCATCTCTCTGGAACCGATGCCTCCTCTGGATCGTCGTGTCTCTCCAGGAGATATATAAGCGTCCTGTAACCATCGTCAATAGTAATCGATCATTCTGATTCCGAACAAGGTTGTGCCTTTTCTTGTAGTGGATGGCACAATGTTGGGTTTACGATCCAAAAACTCCTTGGCGTGGACGGCCTGGTCCTGCTATGTGGATCAATGGCACAACGTCTCGTGGCAATGGCAGGGCATTTATACACAGGGAACCGTGCGTGTACTCTAATGGGCTGACGGAGTGAGACATTGCCGTAACGGCAGGGTGTGATAGTGTACACTTGGTCCAGGACTTGAGTTCCTCCGGTCTGCTTTACTGCCCCTAGCTTGGATTCAAATGTTGAATACATAATATATCCTGAAAGTCGGTACCGTAATCCCAATAAATATGTTCCATGTGAAGAAAATACATACATTTTATGATACATGCATGAGCACTTTTTATGACACGGCGATCAATGTTTAATATATTTGACGAACATTTTTAATACACAATCAACATGTTTTCTTGAAATGCACGATCAATATTTTTTGAACACACGGTGTTTAAAAAAGTACATGACAGACATTGTGACTTGTGATTACAAGATGAACAATTTTTCATTATAATGAGCACTTTTCAATGGACGGTAATTATTTTTGAAATTAGACAATGAACATTACCAAACACACGACGAAAGTTTGTCTACTGTGTGATGAACACTTTAAAAAATGTTGACTCTTAAAAAAAATGTTCATGTAAGTATAAAAAGTGTTAACACATAATGACATTTTTAATTGCATGATGAATATTTTTAAATACACTATGAATAATTTTATGCTTGATTTTTTATTTGAACGATGAAATTTTGTGAAAACACGATGCACATTTTTAAACATAATATGGCCAAATTGTAATATACGAGAAATATTTTAATAAACATGAACATTTTTATACCCATGACCATTTTTTTTACGTGCATGAACAACACAAAAATATGAAAGAAAACCAAAAAATGTAAAAAAAGAGAGATAGAAATGCAAATGAAAAATAGTAACAGAGCATTTGCTTCGCTCCCACTTGTTTACATAGTGCGTTTCCAGCCTTTTCCTTTTTCAGAGGAAGTGTGTCACTGTTCACATTCGGATTTGGCGTTTTTGTTTCTACATGTGTATTTCATATTTTAACTTGCAATTCCTACATATTGTAAACACCCACAACTGTTTTTGATTTTATTTTTTTTGAAAAATGGTAGGATGAGAGCAACTAATGTTTGGTAATACAAGATATAAGACTGTTCGGTCGGTGCTCGAAACTGAACGTCTACACGAAAGCCGTCATAACTTATGAATGTCCAGAGCTGATGAGCTCTTTTGGCCTGACGGCTTTCGATACAATGTTTGGCAATACAAGATATTTACACACATAAAAATAGATTTCTTTAACGTACGTCCACTATTTATATTTAGTAGTACATGCAATTTATCCAACATAATAGAAAAAACAAAAAGAAAATTGATAATAGAGCGTTCCCTCCACTAGCATTTTTGTGAAGTGTGTTGCTAACTTTTTCAGTTTTCCTTAAAACAAACTTTTTTTGGTTTTAGAGGAAGTGCGTTCGCTCAAAAATAACCAGTTTTACACAGGAAGTGTTGCATCCGAACTAAAAAAAAGGTGTGCTTCATCCTGTAGCGATGGAACATCGTTAGCTCTCCGTTACTGCACCCACCTACGTCATTGTTTCATCATACAGGCCCCGTCCGGCCCACTTGCCTGCCTTTTCCCTGCGCAAACTCACCCTTTTTCCGAAACCATTGAATGCCAGCTCCAACATCACGCTGTTCTATTGGTCCACCTAGCAGGAGCAAGCGAGCTCGTCCGCTCTATCGTCACTCTCGTTTACGATCTTGGATGTCTACCATATGGATAATAAATTCAGCAATCAAATAAGCTCTTAATAGACTCATAAATAGAGCTATACACCCTGACAACAGCGCTAGAAAAATAATCTTGTTAATGCACGCGGAGTTTTGGCTCTAGGGAGCGTATGCTCCATGGTGAACAGTAAACTAAAAACTAACAAGAAATAAAATTTAAATTTTTTGTTTTTTTGGTAGATGTTCATGTTCGTAACAAGCGTGCTTGCCAATTTATGCAGAACAGTTTTGCTTCAACGAGAGGCACGGTTTTTATTTTTGTAAGAAGCGTACTTACAAATTTACATCATTGTATCCATCATAAAATATATATTTATTTATTATTTATTTTATATTACAGATGTTAATATTTTCTTCCATAATCTTAGCCAATCATACATTTGACATTTATAAAAATTGATGCAATACTGAATAGAGGGAGTATGTTGGAATATATCTAGCCTAACAACTTAACCTTTCGATGAGTCACACAACTATTTCACATGTAAGACCGTTTTGGTTTTGCTTACGAGATGGCGCATACAAAAAGGTTTTTTTTTAGTCCGCCAATGATATGATCA
>NC_057807.1:21619769-21640976 GCF_018294505.1 Triticum aestivum | reverse complement strand
GCACACACAGGAAAAAAAATGTAAACAAATGTTAAAAACTTATGATCATATTATTTAAATCTAAAATCTGATTAAAAATAAAATACAAAGTATTCCAAGATATATGGGGAACTATGAATTTAAGAATCTCAAATTTGACAAAAGGGATGACGACTAAATTTAAAGAAACATATAATTTTAATTTTAAAAAACAAAAGCAAGAAAATAGAGAAATTGTATTAGAAAACCATTTTTTTAAGAATGGCAAAGTAGTACAATTTTCTTAAAAGAAATGAAGCAAGAAAATAGGAAATTGTAAGTGATATTATTAGAAAAACTAATATTCAAGCAAGCAAAGTAGTACAATACTTGTTTAGCCACATATGGGGGGATAGGAATTTAAGAATCTCAAATTTGACAAAAGAGATTCTCGGAAAAAAAATTGACAGAAGAGATGGCGACTAGAACTTTAATAATCATATTTTAAATTTGAAAATTGGAAACAGAAAATACAGTACGGAAATTCTAAGAATGATATTATTAATATTTAAAAAAAACTGGAAAAGAAGGAATGACAAATTAGTACGAGAGACATGCATGGGGACAAATTTAAGAATCTCAAACCTGATGAATAATTGGGCAGAGCATGAAACATCTCAAACGAAGAAAAGTGGGGAATGCAGATGCCAAGCAAGTGAAATCTATGGATGATCTATGTATTGAAAAAAGATCAACAAAGGGATCTCCTGGACAAGGTCCATGTACACAGCTGCTGCAAAAGCAAGCAAGCAAGCACTCTTACATGGTAGACTGCCATAACTGACTGAGACGTCATGCACAAACTGGGACCTATTCTTATGCATGGCTCAACTAACTAGCTTGCTGCTGTATTCACAAGGTGAACTTCGATTCTGACACCATCTGGTTTGAGTTGGGTTGACACTTGACAGCTCATCATCGGTCGCAAAGGGCTCGAAGGAAAGGATCAAAGGACCCGCGCCGGTGGGGGGTCGATCACCTGCCGGAGATCGGCGGGCCGCCGTACCGGACGCTGCACATCTTCAGATCCCTCGGCATCTCAACCTCTTTCAGCCACGCGAGACGCCGGCCTTCTTGCTCGTCGCCGATGAGCTCATTGCTGGTCACTGTCAGCAGAAGAGCATACAAATTTAGTTAACCTTCTAGCGTCCAATGAGCTAGCAGTAATTAAATTTAATTAGCAAAAGCATCGATGATCACGATGATTACCGACCAATGTTCAAGACCTAATGGAGCCTAAATATCTTTGGGGTGAAGCTACATTACTTTAATACTGTTCTAAAATATGGATGCCTCTCGCCTGGTGCCCTTTAGAACATGGTTTATGCACAAGTGGTTTCGACATCCCGTGCTTCTCAAACCCACGTACGGGGGGCGCAAAACCGTGTGCTTGCTTGCAAGTGCATGATAAACAAAGCTACCTGAAAGCTCCAGGTTGTTACTTAACTAAAAGACCTCTCTCTCCATTCAGTGGGCTGCTTACAAGGCAAACTACTGTTTTGATGATGCAAAATATAATATCTATGTTGCAACTTGCTATTGATGCCTAACCATACTTATTAGTTAATTCTCTCGCGTGCTGTCGGTAAAAAGGATGCATAAAGTGTTTACTGTGATCACTCAGACCAAACCCCCCAGATAGCAGAGGATATGAGCTCAAGCATTTTCTGTGCTAGTTTACAGTTGTTGCAAGCTGCACGCAGTGTCGAAATTCAGCACTAGTAGCAAGTCCATCTCCATAATGTATCTAGATTAGATTTCTGAGATCAGTATTTCTAACTTACTTGGATGCTGGGAGTATGGAATGTCCGTGTAGTACGTGCAGTCTCGGTCCTCTTCGATGGAGTAAGGGGGGCCGAGGATGTCGAGGAACGCGGATGGCGCGACGGCCCTGAACCGGTGCATGTTGCCTCCCGCCGTCGGGAACAGGACCGACGTGTCGCACGGCGCCGTGAAAACATCGTCCACGATTAGTTGCGCCAGCCTCACTGCAAGCAAGCAAGTCTAAACGTTATAGCACATTTGCGTAGCCAGGCATACTGGGGGGCAGAAGCAGGGGATCTGGTGACAATTGTAGCAGAAATGGATGGGAAGCTCACATTTACCATCAGGTGACGAAGCGCCACTCTCATTAGCCGGATCGTCGGGATCAGCCCAGTCATATGACTTTGCGTGCATCGATCCGATGAGCAGCTTGTTGAACACCGTCATCCCGGGGTGGTTGTGCAGAGGGATGACCGCATTCGTCGGCAAGAAGAAGAGAACCATCTGCCAAGCAACAAAGAAAAGGAAATGTCAGCAACTAGTTCCTACTTCCCTTGGGTAAACAGTATACACCATGCACACACTTTGCACTTACGGAAAATTTCTCGGATTTGTATATGGTGGTGTGTGTGATGGCCGGGGTCCCTTCGGTTGCCGGCGCATCTCTGTTCCTGAAGAAGGGCATGTCTGGGCTTAGGCCGAAGTCCTCTGGTCTCATTTTGTCTGCAAACATCACGGCCGGAAGCCGAAATTCAGCATCATCAGCATTTTGTGCAACCAGGACACTCCCATTTCCGAACCCACTGCATTTCAGCTACGGAGAGTATGTTCCATTTGCATGCTCAGATTAAACATATTCTTTTTAGAAAAAAGATCAAAATTAAGCATGTTGAGTACGCAGAGAAGAATGACGGACACTAGAATTATCAAGTGAAAACTGCAGCAAATTCTGAACTTATTGCATGGTATCCAAGACATGTAAAACTAATTTGGATGTACACAAGCAAAGGCTTGAACTTTTAACGGGTCGCTCCATGCACCAAATTAAATTTCAAGGTCCTGATTGGCTGATTGCGCATGTACTACTACTAGTAGTAGCTAGTACGTATACATACAAGTAGGTTTGAGAGGAGCGGTGGTTGGTTAGCGTAGCGTACCGAGCATGGCGCGGAGCAGGGCGACCTCGGCGGGCTTGGGCACGGTGCCGGGGCCCCGGAAGACGGCGCGGCAGGCCTGGAAGAGCCGCTGGATGGCGGGCGGCCTCCTGGCGAGCCGCGGCCCCCTTCCTGCCGCCGCCGCCGCGGCCTTGAGGGTCTTGACGGCCAGCACCCGCCTCCTCTTGGCCGGCGGCACGGTCTGCACGGCCTCCGCCGCCCCCACCTCGACCACCCCGGGCCCGAGCTCCACCACCCCCGCGCCCATGGCCGGCCGGCAGGCAACTCCAAGAAACCGAAAGAAACTCGCTGGATCGCGGAAGGAGAGGGACAAAGCAAGCGAGCCGGTGGGGATGGACGAGGGGGCAACAGGAGAGCTCGGGATATATGCGGGGGGTCAGCGGGGGCGGACGGAGCAAAACCAGGTGCCGCTCGACGGTGGGTTGACGGTGGAGGCGACACGACACGGCGGGACGGGCGAGGAGGGACGAAACCGGGGCGGTGGGTTCGATCCGTCCGACGGGTTCGGTGGTCGCCCTCGGCACCGCAACCGGTTCTTGCTTTTCTTCTACTCCGGTCTAGAGAGAGAAAGCGTATGCGTGCGGATGGATAGAGAGAGATCTAGAGAGAGAGAGGGTGTGCCGCCGCCCGCCATTTCGGGGAGGCGGAAAGCAAAACCGGCAGCACGGGAGTCCACGGTTTGTCGCCCCCCGGAAAACTGCGGCTGCTCACGTGCGGTGCGGGGGAGACGCTCTCGCCCTCTCCTCACTGTCCGACTCTGAGATCTGCTGGCCGCCGCTGTCGAGTGTCGAGCGAGGCTCTCCGCTGGATTCGCCGAATCTAGCAGGCGGTGGATTACGTAGGCTTTCCCAAAGGAGCCAGATATTTCGAGCTGCCTCCAAGAGCGACAGGAGCAAAAATGCTCATAAATAAACGATGTTCTAACCTTTTTCTAGACCAAATCTATATCAAGTAATTCTTCACCCTTGTGCATTGAGCGAGGAAAACCTTCTCTAGACATGGTTTCGTTTGGACGTTGTAAATTCACCCCGCATGATATGTTTAAATATGTTTGTTCACTTTCTTTAGTCTGTACGTAGTTCATATTAAAACGTCCAAAGCATCTTATATTTGTTAACGGGTGTAGTATAATTTCGTACGGCCCTGACAAACATTTCTTATAAAAGCCTTACTTGAGTGACGCGACGTAAAAAGTGCTGCCTCAAAAACCGCTTCCGTCCAAGGCTCGGGAATTGCTATGTTGTTCATTTAGCGATTGCCGTGCTATAGCAGATGTATTTGCCATGTTATTGTACAAAAGTTTGCCATGTCGAAAAACCACTTTCAACAAGCGCTCGGGAATTACTCCCTCTATAAAGAAATATAAGAGCGTTTAGATGACTACTATCTTATTTGTTCAGAAATTGTCATGAATATAACAGATATATTTCTGATGCTGCTATAGAAAGATTTCTCATGTTGAAAATAAAAATATTCTCATGCTAGCAGAAAGAAAATCTCAAAAATGTGTCATGTTGCAGCGAAATAAACTGTCATGTGTTTCATCATTTTTACCATGATGCATCGTAGAAAATTGCCTGACTAAAGAACAAAAAAAAGGAATTTTTATGCATGTCCATGAATTGTCTTGCTACATGTAGACTTGCAACGGTACATCAAAGAATTGTCATGCTATATGAAAAGGAATTTGATTCGCTCAGTGGGATGCAAGCTCAGTGGGATGCATGAAAGTGAACAGTGATTACCACGCATATTGCTTTAAGATTCACACATGGGAATTGGACGCACTGGAGAATGTCCCCAAGAAAACCACTCCTAGGGAACGTTAGCTAAATAGCTTTTCTGATATTTTGGACCAAAACCATTTTTAAACCCGGTGGTGCAGAGTACAATTAAATGTTTTGTTCGGGTACAATCTAAATCTGAATCCGAGTCCAAGTCGGATTCCGGTTGTTAGGATATGGTATTGCTAATATGAGGTGATCATTTTTTTGTTGGATAATCCGACCTTATAAAATATGGTTATATGATTGGTATAACTGCAAATATTAACTACCAATACGTGCATGTCATCTTCACCTATGAGACGGGATAGATGCTTGTTAGTGGTTTATTTAGATTGTTTTACTACCTTTCTAATTTTTTTATGTGTGCTTCATGCGTGCAAGTATTAATAGTTGCTTATTATTTCTGCATAATTGACTACCATGCTATATATATGCCCAATCTGACATAATCCGGTATTCGAACATGTGTTTGCCTGTTATCCGTCTTACCTCCATGTTTGAAAAAGTATATAAAATATCGTTTGAGCACTATCAGACCAAATCCGCTCCGGTTTCACCCAGAGTTATTCCCCCATTGCAAAATAAAGGGTGTGGACATTGATCAAGTTCATGAAAAACAAATCTTCATATGTAATGCTAAATAAAAAACAATTTTACAACTTATGCATAGATATTTTTCTCTACAGATCTCTCTCTCTCTCTCTCATCAGGCTAGAGCCCCCTATCGAGATCAACGACCTAGAGTCTCCATGCCGTTGTAGGTGCAACCTACCTTGCCATCGTGCATCCCCGCTCCACTTGTCATCCAAGTCCCAACTACAATCGTCCTTGCCTCACATTTCATGTCGTTGATGTAGCTGGTATGCTATAAATACTAGAAGAACGCCCGTGCGTTGCAACGGGGCCATATTAACTTTAAGAGTTCAATATTAATATTCTCATACATATCAATCCTTCTTCTCCTTCCGTCTGCCACCGAGACAGGGACCTAGACTTTGTGCTGCTCTTATTGATTTCAAACCCAGACGAGATGGGGTGGTGGGAGGGGGGACGAAAAAACCCAGACGAAACAAAGGAGAAGGAGAGCCTCATCAGTAGCATCATGGTGAATTTCAAACCTAGCGTTGTGCTCTGCCCAACGAACATGGACGCCGCCGCCGGCGGCCCGGTGGAGCTCGAACCCGAGAGACTCTGCTGCTTGCTGGGAGGGGTCGGGGAGGGTCGGAGCACATGAGCATTGACGTGAAGACGGAGTAGGCCGGGGAGATTACTGTGCACGCCGCACAGCGACTTGGACCTCGGAGGGCCTTAGCTCTGTCAGGAGGAGGTCCCGAGTTCCTGCCGAGGACAGCCTGACGGGGGAGACGCACGGCCGCTCGCGCTGCCCGCAACGCGACCACGCCCTGCCCTAGGGTTCTGCGACGGCGGCAGCGTCGTCCACAGCCACACCCTCTCTGAGTCCTGCCCTGAACTGGGGTTCCGAGATGGCGGCGGTGGCGGAGGTCTCTGAGGTTGGAGAGGGGCAAGATGTAGGACGGCGGAGGCTGGAGCCTGGAGCGATGGCGGCGTTTCGGGATTGCAGGCAGGGGGACGTGCGAGGTGAGTGTTTTTTTCACCGGTTTATGTTGTGTTGCCTGCACGGATATATAGGAGAACAAATAGGTGGATTATAATTCCTTCCATTGTATAAGTGCTGGGAAAGGAAGCGAGGGACAAAACTCAATCGAGGGGCCTTTAAGAGTAGAGATTAGTTAATTGGATTTTTCTTTAAAGTCTGTTATTTGTTTTCTTAAAATTTATTATATGTTTCCTAAATCAAATTGCATTGATGGGATGGATCGATTGATTTGGATAGTCTATTATTTGTTTCCTTCACATCCATTATATGTTTCCTAAAGCAAATTGCATTGATGAGATGGATCGTTTGATTTGGATGGATCGATTGATTTGTTTCCTTAAAATTGGATTTTTTTTTAAAGTCTGTTATTTGTTTCCTTAAAATTTATTATATGTTTCCTAAATCAAATTGCATTGATGGGATGGATCGATTGATTTAGATAGTCTATTATTTGTTTCCTTCACATCCATTATATGTTTTCTAAAGCAAATTGCATTGATGAGATGGATCGTTTGATTTGGATGGATCGATTGATTTGTTTCCTTAAAATTGGATTTTTCTTTAAAGTCTGTTATTTGTTTCCTTAAAATTTATTATATGTTTTCTAAATCAAATTGCATTGATGGGAGGGTTACGCATGGAAAGTTATGATCCGTTAAGATTTTTTTCATTGTGTGAGAGGGTGACGCGAAACTAAACCGGCGGGGTAGGGGAGGGACGAAAAAAACCAGCGAAATGAAACGGGTGGGAGGTGGGAGGAAGTACCAAAGAAGTACCAAAAAAAACCGGGTGAGGTGGGACGAAAAAAAACCTGGAAGTGAGACTACCAACTGCTCCATTAGGAGTAGAGATACCCTAGAGGCGGGAGAGATGCTCTCTGATCCGCTGGCCGCCAGTGTCGAGCCTCTACTTAATTCACATAATTTATTTATTATTACTATTTTGAGTAGTTTTGCCGAGTTTATGAGATGGTATATTACCTTGGCCCCTTTTGTTTGAGCTTTTGGGGTGTTTTTTTACATGAAAAAGAATAAACATCCTAGGTAAGCAAGATATTTTGATCTGCCGCGAGTCCATAGCTCGAAGCGGGCCTTTGGTTGTTACACAAAGTGATTAGGATATTTTTCTTTTATCAAAAGCTTCAACTCCGTGGTGTAGAATATAGTAAGGAATTTTCGACTTTTAAAGAAATCTATATGCACTAGAGTATGGAATCGGAGGGAGTGTTGTTTAAATATAAATATGTACTAGCATTGTAGCCGTATGTTATCTTCCCGCTTCGGTATCTAATCTTTATCCGACCGTATCCACTCATGTTCCACACCTATAGTACACTCCCTCTGATCTAGAATATGCCCTACAAAGGTAATCATGGGGACAATTATATTATCTTTTGTATTCGTGTATTAGTAATGTTATTACTTTTGAACACCATGTTCGACATAGGTAGGCAAGTACGTGACTTGTTCGTAGAAGTTTGCATTGTGCCTGGAAGCCCTGAAGAGTGAACATCTATTGTCGGCTCGAACTGGATTCGCTTAATTCTTGCTAGTCTACTATGCAAAATCCAGCTTAATAGTACTCCCGCCGTCTGGAAATAATTGTCCTAAAAATGGATAAAACGAATGTATCTATTATTAAAATGAGTCTAGATACAACCATTTTGTAAGACAAGTATTTTCGGACGGAGGGAGTAGTAGATTGGGTCCTACATGACCACGTAGGATACAAACACCAATAAGAACACATCTCGCATATGCATGACTAGAATGCACACAACCAACACCAAATAACACAAACAGACAAAGAATCAAGACAGAAGCTATGCTTAGGCGGATGAAAAAGAAAGAAAAGAAAATGATTTCAGTTGATGATGTTGAGAACACGATGAGTTTCATGCAAGATCCCAGACATTCTAAACTCTATATGAATAAAATATTAGTAGAGTACATTCTTTCCCCATCAGATGACCAAATATTATTACATCACAGTGAATTTTTCCTGCATCCGTTTGAACAAAATTGTACAATTAAGAAATCAGATTTTCCTCCATGAACCGAAACATTTCTCTAGTAGATGAATAAACTATTAGAACAGTATAAAAATTAATTAATAATTGTTTAAAAAGAACAACTTTGTAAAGTCGACCGAGGTCAACTACTAGGGTGTGAGTGCGAACAAGGCCAAGGACTTGTCGCTCTCACAAGTAGACAACCAAGAAAAGGACATGCACGGCGCATCGACGCTTTCTTGGTAGCTTTATGAAAGTTAACATCACTGCTTAATCCCATCGATTCCAAACCATGTAATGCGCTGTACTGGTGGACTGTAACTGATGGGGATTGGGGAGCTACTGCTCAAGCTGCTGCAGCACCGCCGCGACCATATGCATGGAGCCGGTGACGCAGATGAGGCCACCCCGGGCAGCGCCGCCGCCTCCGTCTGCCCGGCGCAGCAGCCGGGAGGCGGCCTTGATCAGGTCGCGCGAGAACGGCGCGGCTCCGCACCCGATCAGCATCGGCGCGGGCTTGCCTGTGCCGGCGGCGGGAGCCAGGTGGTCGATGTTTACGGTTGGGGCTTCGTCGCCGGGGTTGGCCCCGATGCCCGCACACTCGATGCCCTGGCCGAGCGCGGCGCCCGTCCAGATGTCTCTCAGCGACGAGGCCGGCATGGAGCGAGCGGTCCCTCCCGCGATCCCCGTCTCCGTCAGCAGCACCACGTCGGGCCTTCTGCCTGAGAGTGATCAGGGAGGCTGAGAAAAAACTACCGTGACGTTCTTCGGTCTGAACTATCCAGCTATGAGACGGCCGAAGCACAGAGGGGCAGAGTTAATGAAGTATCTTGCCTGAGAGAAGTTGCGCAGCGAATGCGAGGTGCTCTTTGTCGCTGGCCATTCCGACGATGAGGGCCACAGGCCCTTCGGGTTCGACGGTTTTTATCACGTCTGACAGTGCCTTTGCGGACGCCTCGGTATGGGCTGGAAGATGATTGGAACATCAGATGGTATCTTTGGCTAAGGCAATGGTGAAGGGAAATAAGGAAGTAAGGACAGGTGGTTATCAGGCAAAACCTCCGTCGATTAGAATGGCGGATGCTCCGTCGAGCCCAAGGACCGAGGCTTCATCTTGTGTCAGGAATTGGCTTCTCCCCGGCAGTTGCGTCTTCTCTAAACCAGCTCGGATAGATGCATCGGATACATTCCATCCTTAACTTCCCAAATCCATGGATACGAGAGAAAATACGTCAGACTTGTGCAGATTAAGCAATGTGTAATGATAAGGTGAAAAGGGAACTGAAAGAAAAGCAAATATTCAGTCCTCCAGCACTAGTCTCATTCAGAAGCAGCAATACTGTGAAGATTCAAAATAAAGACCATACCGATGCTGGAGTAATTGTACTTTAATGAATGGAAGTGGATTGAGATGGACCGTCATCAAACAACACGAAAGGGCATGTTTCCTTACCTAGCTCACGGAGACATAGAGCTGTGCAACAAGCCGTGACAGCATTCTGACGCTGATGGTCTCCCAGCAGCTGGAGTTTTACATCATGCAATTCCACATACTGCAAAATATAAACTTGCGCCTGTCATTTAGAGGACTTGAAAAGCAGAGGGGAAAGCTCTATACTCTGTTAATTTCAGATGAAAGTAGATAAGGTCGGTTTCTACCAATGGCATATCGCCTGAAATCTTCACGAAAATGTCACAGCTTTGATAAGGCTTTGCATAGTCTCGTCCAATGCCTCTTGTGATGCTCCTGATGCCAGTATCACAAGCAGATATGACAGGAGATTGTGTCAAGAATGCTCTATCCCGAATTATTTGCTCGATGTCTGTTGAAAATGGACCACCAATGACAACCTGGAATAATGTTTGATATTCAGGTTACAGACTCCACCATTATCAGAAGTTACACTTGTACAAGGATAATATTATACGGCCTGAAGGTTAAAATATCACCGGATCATAATTAAGGAAAAGTAAGTCTCCAATTTTACAGAAGAAACACAAGATGATGCCTAGTAAAATAGTGGTGAACTATCATGGACATGGAACAGCAAGTAGAACATGGCGTGCCAACCATTTCTTTGAGAGAAAAGAACACTACACTGGACAGCTATCTGAATTAATTCGACTATAATCTGGAATTGCAAGCAGGAAAAAAAGCTGGCGAAAATGAAAAGGAATAAAGATGAGACCAACTTAACTGGTCGTCCTTCCTTGATAATTCCAGACTTTGCCACTGCTATGCTTTGGAGGGAACCACCCAAAGCAGCCAAATGTTCTTTCCCAACTGTTGTTATGACTGCTGCAGCTAGTTCACTATTTCGTATGACATTTGTGGCATCTCTAGCTCCCCCAAGGCCTGCCTAGGCAATCAATAAACAAACAAGTTACTATTTAGTCACTGTAAGTGATATAACTTATAACTCAAAGATCGTTTTTCAAGACTAGAGGCTGAGATACTTGAGATCGGTGCTATAAAAATGACAGAGGATTAACCACTTCATAAAGATGGATACACTCTGTCATTCATATATTTCATTTCTGAGTAACACGTTGCATTAAGTACCAAATTAGTGGACCTACTTTTTCTGTCTCCATATTCTAATATTTCTTAAAGATACAAGACTTAGTGGACCGTCCAAAGCAGAAGATCTGAGGTGGGCAAAAGACAACTGATCGACCACACAATTACAAGGCAAGTTTCACCATTCATATAACATTTTTCCAGCAGTTCAGTACATTAGGTGCATTCTTGTGACTGAATTTCCAAGTCAGTACAAAAGTCCATACATGTTAGAAAACTTCAGTTCAACAGGTCCATTCTTGTGAGTGAATTTCCATGTGAGTACAAAAGTCCATACATGTTAGAAAATTTCTCTAATAACAAAGATATGGGTCTACTCAACCCTTGAAATTTACAGAAACATGTAAACGCAAACTGTAGTTTTAACTGAACAACAGTAACAGTGCCAGCATTACACAACTTACTTCGACAATGGCAACATCAACATTTTCTCGTGAGAATAGGAGAAATGAAAGAGCAGTAAAAACCTGCAAAATAGCAAGTGTATTTTAAGTGCATGATCATCAGAAGTCAAGTAACAACAGATAAATATTAATGCCTACAGTGATTGCCTTAAAAAAATGCCTACAGGGTTTTTATTGTGATTAGATGTGCACAATGCCACAATGCAGGGCATTTGATCATAATCGGTTGTGTAAGAAATTTGCTATCAACTAGAGATGAATTGTTGACAGACGTTAATAAGTGGAAGTAACTCTTATGCAGTATGACTTGGCGCAGTGGTAAAGCTGCTGCCTTGTGACCATGAGGTCATGGGTTCAAGTCCTGGAAACAGCCTCTTACAGAAATGTAGGGAAAGGCTGCGTACTATAGACCCAAAGTGGTCGGACCCTTCCCTGGACCCTGCGCAAGCGGGAGCTACATGCACCAGGTTGCCCTTTTTTTTTAACTCTTATGCAGTATGACGTTAATAAGTGGACGTTAATATAACGTCTACGTGTTCTTGCTTGTTATAGTAAGTTCAGGTGTAGAATTAATATTTAGACTATAATGGCTTTGCCAATATGCATAGAAAAAGTTAGATGACATAATTTAGAACAGTAAAAATGGCATCACAGCCTGTAATGTTCAATGCATTAAGGTGAGATGCAAACTAAGAAGGAAAATCCATGACATATGCATATGCTATTTTTCTTGCCATGCTTATCGTTTATTGGTATTGTATAGGCTCTCATCCGGGGACAGACAAAAAATATATCTGAGTACACATCATCATCATTTTATTAAAGCAAAAACCAACTAAATCTGCAACTTAAAAATAACTTTGAAAAATATACCTCAAAGTGTGTCAGGGATCCATTTTCTGATTCGATTGATTCATCAATAGATTCCTTGGCCAGATCGAAAAGATCCCTCAACGACGCAGCTGAAACAGGGCCTCCATGTTGCCCAACAGAAATGCGCTCTCGGATTGTTAGAAGGTGTGGACTGCATAGACATCAGCACCATTGAATTCCCTTGATTGTGTCGTCTAATAGTTACTTACTACCAAATGGATTAAACGATACATGGAGCTTGGTGATATGGTGGAATACCTGGAATAGCAGCCCACACGGTATCCTTGCTCCCTCATGATATTGGACAGGAACGCGGCCGTCGAACCTTTCCCCTTGGTGCCGGCGATATGGACAGACTACAAACGCAATCACTCAGATTAATCCTTCCATTCTTCACACTGTATCCATGGAAACAAAATCCACTCCCCAATCACCGTACGAATGATGACTGTCTATCACCGGCCACGCTTAACGCATCCCAAACTGGCAGAATCACAGGCAGGTGATTAGCCAAACTCACCGGGTAGTGGGTGTGGGGGTCGCCGAGGCGGCGGAGGAGGCGGCGCATGCGGCCGAGGTCGAAGCCGTCGTCGGAGTCGGTGCCGGCGCCGCGCGGCACGCCGGAGCGCTCGTAGTTGCGGAGCATGTCCATGTACTCGAGGAACCCCCCGAGCTGCGCCTCTTCGCCTCCTCGGGCCATCGCGGATACGCCGCGGCGGCGGCTGCTGCTCGCCCGAAGTAGGCCGCCAGACCAGCGGAAGGGAACTGGGAAGCGGGTGACCATGCGGCACGGCCGCGCTGGGGCCGCCGCAACGGCGGCAGTCGCCGGCGGTCGAATGGAAGCGTCCGTGTCGCCGGCGGTCTAGGAGTAGCAGGGCGGAGGCGGGTCTGGGACGGTGGCGTACCGTGGGGGTAGGAGGAGGCGGCGGCAGGGCGCGTGCGGTGTGGAGGGGAGCAGCCGGCGAGCCGCCGTGGCTGGGGAAGAAGGGGACAGAGAGATGAGAGGTAGGTGCACGAGGGTATTTTGGTCCTTGTTTTGCTTTGACTCAAATCTGAATCTGAAGAAAAAAACAGAACAATCGGAAAATGGGCAAAATATCCATTCTTCATGAATGAAAATCACTAAAATCACATGCATGGTTTTTGGGATGGAAGTGTTGAGAAACTATGTGTCTTTGGGATGGTCCTAATAAAACACAGCATGGTTTGTTGCGATTGACATGTTATTCATCAATGATATTAATGTTTCTCGCAATGCAGTTTGTAATCCTCAAAGTTATAAAATATCTCTTCGATGGTTTATTCTAAATATGGAGATTATTTTATTCTAAATATGGAGATTATTCGGACCGTGTCGTCCTTCGCCTCATCTCCTCGTTGCCGATCGCTACTCCCATCAAAGGGCTGGCCCTTTCCCAGCTGTGATCCATCGTTTGTCTAGCGACCGGTGCAGCAGGGCCGAGCTCGTCTCACGCACGATGCAGCAAGACTGACCTCTTCCTCCTCACGGTACTGCAGGACAGAACTCGATCGTCTCGCGCTTCGGGCTGCAAGACGGGTCGATGGGTGATGAAGCTATGTACCTAGAGTAGGGTCATGGATCTGTCCAAACTACCCTACCCTAGGACATCTCTAGAAGAAACCACCTGTCAATCGACCCAGAAGTGTTCCACTCAACTGACTCGAAGACACTCGACCATGAAGCCAACAATTCGACCATGAAGCCAACCACTCGACAGCCAGGAGACCTAAAGTCACTCTGCACGCTAACGGTCGGTCATTAAGTAGTTTTTATGGTCATCATAGCACTTTATGTATAGCGTTATCAGTAACGCCCAATCTTAATGTATCTTAAACCCTGCATAACTGAGGGCCGGAGGGGTCTGGCGGACTCTATATAAGCCACACCCCCCCCCCCTCCTCAGTGTAAAGGGTTCGCACCCCGGTAACTCATACGCATATAATCCAGTCGACCGCCTCCGGGCTCCGAGACGTAGGGTTGTTACTTCCTCCGAGAAGGGCCTGAACTCGTAAATCCCTTGCGTATACAACTACTCCATAGCTAGGATCTTGCCTCTTCATACCTACCCCCCTACACTACTGTCAGACTTAGAACCACGACAGTTGGCGCCCACCGTGGGGCAGGTGTCTTAGCGACTTATTGGAGAAGTTGCGATTTTTTCCGATCCCCTTCATCATGGTTTCAGGCAGAGTTTTGGTTGAGGGCCGCGAGATCCGTCTCGGCACGCTCACGTTCGTCGCCGACGACTCTGCTTGGCTTCAGGAGGCTCCTCTCGACATCGACGCGCTCCCAGTTCGCGGAGCGACGCACTTTCGCGCGTGCGTCCACGGCGTCCTCCAGCGGCAACCATCGACCCAGTATCGGTCGGTCCTTGTGTCGACCTCCCACCCTGTTTCCCGCCGGCGCAAGCGCTCCGGTCGGTCGAGGCTTCAGTGATGGGTGAGACACGCGGTGGCTCGCCAGTCGGCCACCCCCCAAGTCGCGGCAATCGAGCCCGACGAATCTCTCTACGGCCTGTTCGATCTGTCGACTGGCTCCACAGAGACTGCATCCGAGTGCGACAGCAGTGATCCAGCGGTGGAGGTTCTGATGGTCGATGGACCACGCGGTCCTCCCGGTTTTCCTGGCGCTGACGGAGGCGACGGCGGAGGCGATCCGTCGCATGCCCATGAGGAGTATCTCCCCGAGCCCCTCACTTCGCTGCAAAGGGAAGAACTTCGCCGCCGGAACATGGATGCGCTTCATACTCCTATCGTTAGAGAAACTCCCGAGGCTCGTGCCTTAGAGGACGCGCCCTTGGCCAACTTGGCTGAACGCGCTCGACTGGAGAACCTTCAGCGGGCACTCGACGAGCGTGCGCGGCAACGGGTGCCGGATTCCAGTTGACGCCAGCTCTTTCCACAACCGACTCAGGTATATCGAATTCCGATTTAGAATTTAGCAGCTGTGGCCTATATAGCAGAGTCAATTCAGCCTTCTCA
Organism: Triticum aestivum; assembly: GCF_018294505.1. NCBI lineage: Eukaryota > Viridiplantae > Streptophyta > Magnoliopsida > Poales > Poaceae > Triticum > Triticum aestivum. The sequence continues at coordinate 21,625,742 of NC_057807.1, read as the reverse complement.
GTCAGAGGCTGGCAGAGGCTTGTTGCAGGTCAGAGATTTACTCCGGGCAGCAGGAGATCAAAATTCAGCTGTATCGCAATCGCGGAATAGGATTCACAGCAGATCCGTAGCTGCAAATACAGTCCAGTCGGCTCATAGCCCCAGATCGCCCCCGAGGCGTGAGGGCGTGGAGACCGGCATGATCAGTACAAGAACCGTGAGCAGTATGATCACCGAATCGATCGCGATGATCGACGTGAGTGCCCACTCCTCCCCCAAGGGGTGGATCATACGCGCCTCGACAACAGGATGATAGACGCCAGCACAGTGTTGGGCGAAGGATTCCAGTCGACCCCAGGGAACCAGGCTTTGATGCGAGATCCATTATCGTTCAAGGTCTGGTCGACAGGAACAGAGCTCACCGAGAGGGTCACGACAGAGATGTACCCACCAGCAGCAGAGTGCACGTCTCAGGACCAGAGTGTTTCAGCAGAGCCATCAGGGCCGCGATGATTCCTCCCAACTTCAGGTTGGCAACTGGAGTCAGTAAGTTCACTGATGAGTCCAAGCCTGATACTTGGCTTGAAAACTATCGAGTGGTTGTTCAGATTGGCGGCGGAAATGATGAGGTGGCCATGAAACATCTGCCTCTTATATTGGAGGCCTCGGCCAGAGCATGGTTGAATCAGTTAGCACCCAGCAGCATTTACACTTGGGAAGATCTTTCCCGAGTGTTTGTCAGAACGTTTGAAGGAACTTGCAAGTGACCAGCAGGACTGACAGAGCTGCAAACTTGTGTGCAGAAGTCGAATGAGACTTTGAAGATTACATCCAGAGATGGATCACATTACATCACACGGTAGAGAGTGTATCTGATCACCAGGCAGTTTGTGCCTTCAAAGAAGGCGTGAAGTACAGAGAGCTGAACCTGAAATTCGGTCGAACCAGAGACATGTCTCTGAGTCGAATGATGGAGATAGCCACCAAGTATGCCAATGGTGAAGAAGAGGATCGGCTCCGGAGTGGCAAGCACAAGTCAGTCGCCCACGAAACCGGAGGAGGGAACTCTAGTCGGAAGCAGAAGCAGAAAGCCGAGCCAGCTGCTCCTGGAGAAGCCTTGGTCGTGACTCAAGGAAAGTTTAAAGGGAAGCCTAAAGGGTCTTGGAACCCTAAGAAGGTGAAAGACAAAGAAGGAAATGATGTGATGGATTTTCCATGCCACATCCACACGAAAAAAGATGAGGAGGGTACATTCATTTACCCGAAACATACCACTCAACAGTGTCGGCTCTTGATCCAGCAATTCTAGGGAAAACAACCCAAAGATAAGGAAAAAGAGTCGGACAAAGTTGAGGACAAAGAGGATAGTGATGATGGATATCCCCAGGTCAATTCCACTCTGGTGATTTTTGCTGACGTTGAGAGCAAAAGTCGATTGAAAGTTATCAACCGAGAAGTGAATATGGTTGCTCTGGAGACACCCAATTATCTGAAATGGTCTCAGACTGCCATCACATTCGACCAGTCTGATCACCCGACACACATAGCCACCCCTGGGAGGCAAGCTCTGGTGGTCGACCCAGTCGTCGAAGGCACTCGACTGACTAATGTTTTGCTGGATGGTGGCAGTAGCCTGAATATACTATATGCAGAGACATTGAAAGGGATGGGCATTCCGATGTCCAGACTCAGTACCAGCAACATGAGTTTCTATGGAGTCATTCCTGGAAAGAAGGCTGCGTCACTCGGTCAGATTGCTCTTGATGTAGTTTTCGATGATTCCAAAAATTACCGCAAAGAAAAGTTGACATTTGAAGTTGTGGATTTCCAGAGTGCCTATCACGCTATTTTGGGCAGGCCAGCTTATGCACGTTTTATGGCTCGACCATGTTACGTGTACCTCAAATTGAAGATGCCTGGCCCCAAAGGTGTGATCACTGTTACTGGCAATCGGAAGAAGGCGGAAGAGTGCTTTCAGGAAGGCTCAAAGATCGCCGATGCTCAGATGGCAGCAAAAGAGTGGCAGGAGCACCAGAAAAATGCAGACCCGAGTGATTTGTTGCGAGCTAAGAAGCCCGCTACGGAATCAACGTTCCAGTTGTCCGGTAAGACGAAACCGATTCACATTCACTCGACCGACCCCAATGCTTCTCCGACTCATATCTCTACAACGCTCGACTCCAAATAGGAAGAAGCGCTCATCCAGTTCCTCCATGAGAACTGGGACATCTTCGCATGGAAACCTTCTGACATGTCGGGTGTTCCCAGGGGGCTGGCTGAGCACCGTCTATGAGTCGACTCAAAAGTGAAACCTGTTAAAGAACATCTTCGACGGTCCGCTGTCCAGAAAAGAAAGGCCATTGGCGAGGAGGTGGCTCGGCTCTTAGCAGCAGAGTTTATCTGAGAGATTTACAACTCCGAGTGGCTCGCCAATGTTGTCATGGTCCCCAAGAAGGACAAGTCACTTCGCATGTGCATTGACTTCAAACATATCAATCGGGCCTGCCCGAAAGATCATTTTCCTCTCCCCCGCATCGACCAAATAGTTGACTCGACTGCGGGATGTGAGCGCCTGTCTTTCTTAGACGCTTATTCCGGTTACCATCAGATCCGTCTGTATGGACCCGATGAGATCAAAACAGCTTTCATCACCCCATTCGGGTGCTTCTGTTATGTCACCATGCCATTCGGCCTCAAGAATGCCGGAGCCACGTTCATGAGGATGATTCAGAAGTGTTTGCTCACTCATATCAGTCGGAATGTGGAAGCATACATGGATGATATTGTGGTCAAGTCATGGAAAGGTTCCGACCTGCTGACTGATCTTGCAGAGACATTTGCCAACCTCAGGAGGTATGATATCAAGCTTAATCCATCAAAATACACATTTGGAGTTCCTGGCAAAAAGTTACTCGGTTTTCTTGTTTCCGAACGAGGAATCGCCGCCAATCCAGAAAAAGTTGGTACTATACTCTGAATGAAACGCCCTGTGCGTGTGCATGATGTCCAGAAGCTTACTGGTTGCTTGGCCGCGTTAAGTCGATTCATCTCTCGTCTCGGTGAAAAGGCATTGCCTCTTGACCGACTGATGAAGAAGTCAGACAAGTTCGAGTGGACTCCTGAAGCTGATGCAGCGTTTGTAGAGCTAAAAACCCTACTTTCCACCCAACCGGTGCTTGCTGCCCCGATCAGCAAAGAGCCTTTGCTGCTCTACATTGCAGCCACAGGACAAGTCGTCAGTACAGTACTTACGGTCGAGTGGGAAGAAGAAGGAAAAGCCTTAAAAGTTCAGCGCCCAGTGTACTATATTTCTGAAGTTTTGACCCCATCAAAACAAAGATACCCTCATTATCAGAAGCTTGTATATGGGATTTATATGACCACGAAGAAGGTTGCTCATTACTTCTCTGACCATTCCATTACAGTCGTCAGCGACGCTCCATTGTCAGAGATTTTGCACAACAGAGATGCAACCGGTCGAGTGGCAAAATGGGCGATTGAACTTCTTCCCCTAGATATCATATTTGAGGCAAAGAAAGCCATCAAGTCCCAAGCAATAGCAGATTTCATCGTCGAGTGGACCGAACAGCAACTGTCGACTCAAGTTCACTCGGAGCACTGGACCATGTTCTTTGATGGTTCTAAGATGCTGAATGGATCCGGTGCTGGGGTAGTGTTGGTTTCCCCCTGAGGAGATAAGCTCAGATATGTGCTTCAGATTCACTTTGATTCCTCCAATAACGAAGCAGAATACGAAGCACTTTTGTATGGGTTGCGCATGGCCATTTTACTTGGCGTCCGTCACCTCATGGTCTATGGAGACTCAGATTTGGTGGTTAACCAAGTGATGAAGGAGTGGGACGTCAGAAGCCCAGCTATGACTGGTCACTGCAATGCAGTGAGAAAGCTAGAGAAGAAATTCGAGGGGTTAGAGCTTCATCATATACCCCGACTGAAAAATCAAGCAGCTGGTGATTTGGCAAAAATAGGTTCCAAGAGAGAATCCATTCCTAGTGATGTGTTTTTGGAACACATCCACACGCCATCAGTTCAAGAGGATCCTTTCACCGAAGAAGCCCCGCAGCCTAAAAGTGCCACAGATCTGACTGAAGTTGAGGTCCCAGCTGTGGTCGACCTGATCATGGAAGTTTTGGTTATCACTCCCGAATGGACGGTGTCGTATCTCGCGTATATCCTAAGGAAAGAACTCCCAGAGAATGAAGAAGAGGCTCAGCAGATCGTCCGTCGATCCAAGGCCTTTAATGTGATAAGGGGACAGTTGTACAGGGAAAGCACGACTGGAGCCAGTCAGAAGTGTATAACGCCAGAAGAAGGTCAGATAATTCTCGACGATATCCACTCGGGGACCTATGGCCATCATGCGTCCTCTCGGACTATTGTGGCTAAAGCATACCGAGCGGGGTTTTACTGGCCCAGAGCAAATGAAATGGCGAAAGAGATAGTCGACAAGTGTGAAGGATGTCAGTTCTAGTCCAATATGTCACACAAGACCGCCTCAGCCTTGAAGACCATTCCAATCGTCTGGCTCTTCACTATTTGGGGACTAGATATGGTTGGACCACTGAGAACTGGCAGGAGCGGCTTCACCCATGTACTGGTGGCAGTCGACAAGTTCACTAAGTGGATCAAAGCCAAGCCTATCAAGAATCTTGATGCCGACACTGCTATCAGCTTCATCAGAGAGTTGATATTCAGATATGGAGTTCCGCATAGCATCATCACTGATAATGGGTCAAACTTCGATTCCGGCCAATTCAAAGCCTTTTGCGCTTCTCAAGGCACACGAGTCGACTACGCTTCCGTCGCTCACCCTTAGTCAAATGGATAAGCAGAAAGATCTAACGGCCTAATTCTCAAAGGACTGAAACCCCGATTGATGCGTGATCTCAAACACGCAACATGAGCGTGGGTCGACGAACTTCCATCAGTTCTTTGGGGATTGAGGACTACCCCTAATCGGTCGACTGGGCGAACTCCGTTCTTTCTGGTCTATGGAGCCGAAGCAGTTCTGCCGAGTGACCTACTTCACAATGCACCCCGAGTTGAGCTCTACTCTGAAGATGAAGCAGAACAAGCCCGGCAGGACGCAGTCGACCTTCTGGAAGAAGAAAGAGAGATGGCCATGATCTGATCGACCATCTATCAGCAAGACTTGCATCGATTCCATGCCAGAAACGTGAAGAGCCGAGCCTTCCAAGAAGGAGACTTGGTCCTTCGAGTGGACCAACAGAAGCCACACAAACTTGCCCCTACTTGGGAAGGCCCCTTCACCGTCACCAAAGTTCTCCACAATGGAGCATACCGTCTTTACAATGTCGGCCGCCAGATTGATGAGCCACGAGCTTGGAATACGGACCTGCTCCGCCCCTTTTACACTTAAGTACTCACTCGGATGAGATGTAATAAAAGTACTCCTGTAGTTTGTTTATCAAAGACAAAAGTGTTATAATTTTCCCATTGATTGTAGTTGATTTTGTTTATGTGAGAAATCCCCCAGTTGGTGGCTTAGCTGCGAATTTGTTTCGCCTAAGTTTGTAAAAACTTTTCCTACCGAGTTACGAGCAAGCCTCTCACTCGGAAGCTTAGCTGTGAATCCGTTTCGCCTAAGTATTCGAAAATCCTACCAAGTGGCGAGTCTGCCTCCCACTCGGGGGGCTTAGCTGCAGTCTAGTACTCGCCTAAGTAATTGAAAATCCTACCGAGTGGCGAGTTAACCTCCCACTCGGGGGCTTAGCTGCAGTCCAGTACTCGCCTAAGTAATTGAAATCCTACCGAGTGGAGAGCAAACCTCCCACTCGGGGGCTTAGCTGCAGTCCAGTACTCGCCTAAGTGTTTGAAATTCTACCGAGTGGAGAGCAAACCTCCCACTCGGGGCTTAGCTGCAGTCCAGTACTCGCCCAAGTGTTTGAAATCCTACCGAGTGGAGAGCAAACCTCCCACTCGGGGGCTTAGCTGCAGTCCAGTACTTGCCTA